>NC_036853.1:15023521-15063817 GCF_002910315.2 Salvelinus sp. IW2-2015
CAGACAGACAGACACACACACACACACACACACACACACACACACACACAGAGTGAATGTGTGTCTGGGAGTTCCTCGTCCAGAGAGATGTCTTCAGCACTTTCTCCAGCGCATCCACCCGACAAGGAGGTGCGTGTGTCTCCATACCGCCCCAACAGATCCATAGACGATGCAATCTCAATTGCACTCCACACTGCCTTCACCCTCCTAGATACTGTAAGAGGAAGACCTATGTGAGAATGTTGATTCATTGACTATAGCTCAGATTTCAACACCATTGTCCCTTCCAAGTTCGTCACCAAGCTGAGGACCCTGGGACTGAACACCTCCCTCTGCAACTGGATCCTGGACTTTCTAACGGGCCGACCCCAGGTGGTGAGGATAGGAAAACATCAACACCGCCACGCTGACCCTCAACACGGGGTTCCCACATGGGTGTGTGCTTAGTCCCCCACATGTACTCCCTGTTCACCCACAACCTCAAGTTTGCTGATGACACGACGGTGGCAGGCCTGATCACCGGTGATGTTGAGGAGGTCAGTGACCTGGCTGTGTAGTGCCAGGATCCACATCAACGGGGGTTGCATTGGAGTGGGTCGAGAGCTTCAAGTTTCTCAGTGTCACTATCAAATTACTAAGAAAATCAAACTTAAAATTGTCCACTCACACATGCACAGTCGTGAACAAGTTGCGCGACCTCAGGAGGTTGAAATGGTTTGGCATGGGCCCTCAAATCCTCAAAAAGATTGACAGCTGCACCATTGAGACCATATTGACTGGCTGCATCACCGCTTGGTATGGCAACAGCACCGCCCTCGATTGCATGGCTCTACAGAGGGTGGTGTGGACAGCCCAGTACATCACTGGGGTCGAGCTCCCTGCCATACAGGACTCCTATATCAGGCTGTGTGAAAGGAAGGCCCAGATAATTGTTAAAGACTTCAGCCACTTAAGCCATACACTGTTCTCTCTGCTTCCGCACAGCAAGCAGTACCGGTGCATCAAATCTGACACCAACAGGCTCCTGAACAGCTTCTATCCCCAAGCCATAAGACTGCTAAATAGCTAACAGAATGGCTACACTATCTGAGTTGACTATTGTATTTTATTTGGATTTCTCCATGCATATCCTCAGGACTCTACACACTCACGCACACTGACACAGCAACACAAACATAACATGCACATACAGTGCATTCGGAAAGTATTCAGACCCCTTGACCTTTTTGCAAAAAAGACATTTTTGCAAAAAATCTGAGAGTCTGAGAGTCTTTAGGTGCCTTTTGACAAACTCCAAGCGGACTGTCATGTGCCTTTTACTAAGGTGTGGCTTCCATCTGGCCACTCTACCATAAAGGCCTGATTGGTGGAGTGCTGCAGAGATGGTTGTCCTTCCGGAAGGTTCTCCCATTTCCACAGAAGAACTCTGGAGCTCTATCAGAGTGACCATCAGGTTCTTGATCACCTTCCTAACCAAGGCCTTTCTCCCCCGATTGCTCAGTTTGGCCGGGTGTCCAG
Organism: Salvelinus sp. IW2-2015; assembly: GCF_002910315.2. Classification (NCBI taxonomy): domain Eukaryota; kingdom Metazoa; phylum Chordata; class Actinopteri; order Salmoniformes; family Salmonidae; genus Salvelinus; species Salvelinus sp. IW2-2015. The sequence goes on from NC_036853.1 coordinate 15,025,040, forward strand.
CTCTAGAATGTGTTTTGGTGGTTCCTAACTTCTTACATTTAAGAATGATGGAGGGCACTGCTGGGGAACTTCAATGCTGCAGACATTTTTTGGTACCCTTCCCCAGATTTGTATACATTTGCAAAAAAAACTAAATTTGGAAAAAGTCAAGGGGTCTGAATACTTTCTGAATGCACTGTACATTTATACTGACTCTACACGCACGCACGCACACACACACACACACACATACAATCATCATTTACGCTGCTGCTACTCTGTTTATCATATATCCTAATGCCTATTCACCTTACCCCTAAACATATCTACCTCTATCACTCCATCACTGCACATTGTAAATATGGTATTGGAACTGACCCTGTATATTGCTTCTTACTTTCTCGTGTTCATTTAATTGCTTATTTTTATTTCTCTATTGTTTTTGTTTTACCTTGTTATTTGTAGTGCTACATTGATATTGATGACTGCATTGTTGGGTTTGGAGCTGCAAGAAAGGCATTTCACTGTACTTGTGCATGTGACATTAAAACTTGAAACACAGAGAGACACACATACACACACACATACACAGACACACAGACACACACTCTCTCGCCTTATCTTCAGCTGTGTTTTTGTGACTTGTTGGATGTTTTTCCCCAGGCATGCAGGCAGGCCCGGCTCAGCAGGGCGAGTGGCCCACACGGAGGGGAGTGCTGCTGTGCTGGGGGTAAGTCTTCAGACCGCCCAGAGCAGTGGGACTGGACCAGGCGGTTACTCAGAGCTTTAGCAGCAGACCAGGACCAAACAAGAGATCATTCCACAGAACACCTACCCACTGGCTACCATTTTATCACAGGGGGCCCACTATCTGGCATGTGTTTTTGCATGCACAATCACTTTATCGGGATACCACTATGCTTGATGCAGGCTCATGAAACGACTATAATGACAAGATGCTACAAGACGTACAATAACACAGACAGTGTTCCTCCAGTCAAGCCCTGGGTTCACTCCTCTACAGTTAACACAATGTTTATCAATCTTTCTTTATGTCAATTACAGTGTCAGTGACTCATCAGCTGCTTGCTTAGCATACATCCCAGCATATATTCTAATCTGAACATTTAAACCCTCTGCCACTGTGACCTAATGACACAGCTGGATCCATTTCAAGAACAAGAGAGGTAAGTTGTCTTCCCATCAAGGATACAGTAGCTGGGTGAGGGATCCACCTTGTAGTCTAAAGCAACCCCATCTCACTTCCTCCATGACTCCACATCATATCAACACATTCTCACAGACTAACAAGACATTGAGCAACAAGGCCTGTTGGGTTGATTAGGGTGTGGAAAGGTGTGAAACTTGGCTCTGTGTGTGTGCGTGTGTGGGTCTGTCTGCTCCTGCCTTCATGTTACTGTAACCTTAATAACTTGTTTTAACTCTACATAAAGTATTAATGGCATATCCATAAGACACACATTAGAATGACAAAAAAGCTTTATAATTAATTTATTTTGAATAGCTTTTCTAATTGACTAATGTGGTGTTGTAGGACTATGTGGTTCTAGTGTACATTTACAATTGGGGTAGTATGTTGTGTAACATTGTAATGAGTCTAAAGTGGAAGGACTGGGCCGGGGGTGGGGGTGGTTTAGAGAAAGGGGTTGATTAAAAAAAAAGTTTAAATCCTCTGTCATGTAGGAAGTAATGGAGCATGACAGTTCCATGTTTTTTTTAGGACCTTTCACCCTTTGTAATGGTGCCATGAGAGCCCACCTAACAGAGCCCGTACCTAGACCTCATTGTTTCATCAGATTAGTGGAGATGGCTGGAAAACTCCGGCGGACGTGTAGCTTGTGTGCACAGTAAGCCTGCCATGATCGTCTCCTCATCCACACTTCTCAAAAACACAACCAAAACCTTCTCCCAAGCTCATTACATGTGTTCCTTTCTGCATTACACATGCAAGAATGGGAAAAGGGTGGCGATAAATCACATAAAAGCATTACGCTTTCAAAATGTATCAGTTTACTTGAGTGGTCCAAAATTTGAAAAGGCTTGGAGAGTCTGTGTGGAATAAAAGAGACACTCACAGTATTGGCAATTCAAATCCAAATGCACAAGACACCAAGTACAGTTAATTAATGCTGGCCCCTTAAGTAAAACCAATTTCCCTCAGCTACTGTATACAATTTAAAATGATCCTGATGTTAATCGCAGCAAGACTGTGAGGGATTGGCCTTTCCCCTTGCCTCCATTCTGACTCAGATCTTATCTCTTTGACAGGCTCTGCCAGACCGGGGTCTCGCTCAACCAGGGTTGGGGAGTAAATGATTCATTAAGGTGTCAGTCACTCATCAGAGCATGCTTAGCATCCATCCCAGCACAAACTCTCATCTGAACATTAAAATCCCTCTGCCACTGTGACCCAATGACACAGCTGGATCCATTTCAAGAACAAGAGAGGTAAGGTCTTTCCCCAAGGAGACAGTAGCTGGGTGAGGGATCCACCTTGATTACATGTAATCTGATTACATTGTTTTTTACTGTAATCTGTTAGATTACCAACAAAACAAATTTGATCACATCTAGATGATTACTTCATGGAATATTTTTAAATTCAGAAAGGATGTTGAGCGAGAAAAAAACACATTGACACCTTTCTGTTTTCTTAATTCAGCATTGAAAAAAGGCACAAATGTAAGTTTGTTCCACGTGAGCGAGTGTGACTACATGTCTAAGGCTGGAGTTACACAAAGCAAATGTCATGCTATTTTAGTTGCAGTTGCAAGTGTCATCATCTCAAGCAACTTTGCTTTGACATGAAGCAACTCAAACGTGATTGCAATTGTATGCAACAGCCAATCAAATTGAAGCTGCTTCTGTCATACTGTTTGACAATTCGAAACTCACCCCATGTCATGTGCTGCATTACATCATGATTTCAGAAATTATTTGTTTATCCAACTGTTTTGTTATTGTATGACGCAACATTTTTTTAATAGCATGACCTTATTTCAATTACAGCATATTGGATGACTGTCATTCATATTCCATTCACTCAGCTCAATGTAACACTGATAGGTTTAGTCTGCTTACTGCATTATACTCAAATTTTCCCTATACCCATCATGAGGTTGCTACAACCTAGCCTATGAATGAAAGTTTACAACTTAGGTCGACAGAAATTTGAGTACTCAAGGTGACAGACATTGACACATTCAATATCGCCTTGCAGAATATTGCCTGCATCTAGCTGGTCTAGGGTGTAATCATTAGTCCAACAGTTGCAAACGAGAATTTCTATTGAAAAAAATGCAGGTATGTTTATCCCTGTTTCATTCTGTTTGCTTCCGTTTAAGAAATGTTTTTCAACAGAATCGGTGGAATAAATACACCCCTGATCACATGCAAACACAGTTCACTTTCATAGCAGCCAGATTGTTGTAGCTATAATTCCTTCTTGCATCTACGCGCTCTCCTTCTCTCACTTGTTCCCTTCGCTTGTGGATTTAACACATCAGCACACAACACATCAGCTGTCTGTGACCAGGTGAAAAAACCTTTCCAAGCCAAACCTTCATATCATAACCACTAACTGCTACACACAGCCTACATCATTGTCACCATGTTAGCTAACGTCACGTCAACCACATAGAACTGACACTTTAGTAAACCCGCTACAATCATGCAGTAAAGTGAGAAAGCAGTTTAGCAATTACACTGGTAGGCCCGGTGGCAATAAAATAAATAAACATGACTTGGAAGACTTCCTGTGTTGGATAGCCCTAGCCAGCTAGGTAACATAGCATCCCTCTCTGTTTAAGCTGGGTGTTTGAGTAGGTTAAACTAGCTAGCTAGCTGCATTCACTAGCTAAGTAAGTGAAAGTGAAACTTTAAAAAATATGAAATATAGCTAGGTTGCTCTCTCTCACTTGCTTCTCCTTCATTTTTTAAGAAATTAATTTGTTCAAAACTGTTCAAATATTATCTTTCTCTCTCTTTGAGTCAACTACTCACCAAATGTTATGCACTGCAGTGCTAGCTAGCTGTAGCTTATTCATTCAGTATTAGTTTCATTCTCTGATCCTTTGATTGGGTGGACAACATGTCAACTCTTGCTGCAAGAGCTCTGATAGGTTGGAGGACGTCCTCCGGAAGTTGTCATAGTTACTGTGTAAATCTATGGTAGGAAGTGAGAATCACGAGCCTCCTAGGTTTTGTATTGAAGTCCATGTACCCAGAGGAGGACGGAAACTAGCTGTCCTCCGGCTACACCATGGTGCTAACCTACAGAGTGCTGTTGAGGCTAATGTAGACTTGCAAAACAGTGCAATCAATTATTTGGTGACGTGAATTTTTTTTGTGTAGTTTTATCTATAAAGGATAACTTTTTTGTGTCAGTATTTTAATATTTATGAAATTCACTGAGGAGGATGGTCCTCCCCTTCCTCCTCTGAGGAGCCTCCACTGACACACACACATACACACAGACACACACACACGCACGCACACACAAACACACATAAAATGTATGAACCCCTACAAAAAAATGTCATTAATTATAATTCACATAATAATTAACATTTCCTGTTGCTGCAGGATTATTAACCTGCTGTAGAAGAATGGGCTCAAATTAAGACCCTACATCTGTATCTCTGCTTTAGGAACCCTTCCTACAGGAAGTTAGTCTTTAATCCTCTAGGGATCAAGTAATTAGTGACTCAAAATTAGGTTCATAGCATTCACTATACAATAGCATATGTCGAAAGAAACAATATTCAAAAATCTTTTCCCCCAATAAGTTGTAATTTACCTGTACAGTATATTGAAACTATATCAAACAGTAATTAATTGAAATTATCCCACTGTCTGATGGCAAATGAATGTTAAAGTTTTCATTGAACTTCCATAAAAATGTGTAAATTGACACTCACTTAATCAAGGAATAGAAACATGTTACTCAACAGGTCAGACTCGTGTGTTTGCTAACCAACATTGGATTGCGCGTGATGTGTTTATGCGTGTGTGTGAGTAAGGGACAGAGAGCGTGAATCCGGCTGTAACACCAGCATGTCAGGCATCAGTGGGCCTTCTCCTGTCGTTAACCTCAGCAGCTGTCAGCGCACAGTTGCAAGCGCCTAGACGACTTGTGACAAGCCCCCAGTGAAGCAGAAAAGAGGGCCGGTGACGGCGGGGCGAGGAGCCCCAAAGCAGATGTCCTGTGACAGCTCTCCGCTGGGCTGGGATGCAGCTGGAAGCAGCTGCATGGCCTCCTGGAGGAAGGGAAGGGCATCTGCTTTGGGGCTCCCCCCTCTTCCTTCCCACCCGTCCCGCAGCTGTATCCAAAAAAAGAGGAGGGGACAGTTTGAGATGAGTCATTGAGTGAACCGAGGAACCCCTATGGAGACTCCCATCCCATTCCCATATCGTAGGTTCCTAACTAACCAACTAACTCTCTTATGACATGCAGTCTGTCTCAGTGAGCCAGTTAGGGACAGTTAGGAGTCCAGCAGCAGTACCCTGTGGGGGCTCATGGCTGTGGTGACCTCATGCCTCCGTGTCTGTCTGTCCCTCAACCTGTTTACGGCACACAGGGTCAGGAGCGGTCAGGCAGAACACTGGGGCCCCATTTCAGATGACGTGTCACATCTCTCTGCATTTCTAGACATTGAAGTTATCCCTCTTTCACTAAGCAGCCCATCTCATCAGTAAAGAGCAATACGGTGCTGAACTACATTATCATGCTATCATTTTTTTCCCCTACTTAGTAAAAAATTATTGTCAAAATATTTGACATTTTAAACAACCTACTCTTTATTTCTAGATTATAAATTTTTGTCATTGTGCTTTTCCCTGTCTTTACCGATTTTCATGAAATTGTCAGTATTTGTTTTTGTTTTGTACACAACAGCACAATGAACATTTCAGTTATAAACATCGAAGTCATACATTTTCATGCCAATGTAGTGAGATCAACTCTGCAAACTGACTTGTTGAGCCAGAGAATAAGGTCATACTCAGATGAGACATGAGGGTTTGAGTTCCACAATAGGCCTTCCTCTTATCATACTACATCGGCTGTTTGGTTTTCAACAGGTTTCACATCACTGCTGCCTGTGTACCCTCTGTGATTGCAATTCATCCTGCCACAATGAGCTAATCTGATACTTGAGGTTTGGGGGACGGACAGCACAGTGCGCACTTCAACAACAAACTCACTTCAGAACTGCTTTAATAACAAACACAATTATTACACTCATTATTTCTCTTTTGATTGTTTATGTATGCCAGCAGCATACCACCCTGCATCCCACTGCTAGCTTACCTCTGAAACTAAGCAGGGTTGGTCCTGGTCAGTCCCTGGATGTGAGACCAGATGTTGCTGGAAGTGGTGTTGGAGGGCCAGTAGGAGGCACTCTTTCCTCTGGTCTAAGTTGATCACAATCCCCCAGGGCAATGATTGGGGACATTGCCCTGCTTAGGTGGCTGTCTTTCAGATGGGTTGTTAAATGGGTGTCCTGACTGTTAAAGATCCCATGGCACTTATTGCAAGAGTTAACCATGGTGTCCTGGCTACATTTCCAATCTGACTCTCATACCATCATGGACACCTAATCATCCCCAGCTTCCAATTGGCTCATTCCTCCCCCCATAACTATTCCCCAGGTTGTTGCTCTAAATGAGAATGTGTTCTTGGAGTCAACTTACCTGGAAAAATAAGAAACTTTGAATGTTTTTTCCCCCCAAGATAACAATATTATTTCACACACATAGATTACTAAATTAGTTTTAGTAAATTAAAAACAAAATACCTAACTGAACATTTGACTATTTTATTTCCCTAATCGAACACAAGCCTGTAACATAAAATAAACATTATCCTTACCTAATACTTGTAACTCCTTTACAACACCTGTACTTTAATTTTCAGTAGCTTCACTCAGGTCAGTTTGCCAGCACACCCAGCTAATGCGCGTGTGACCACCACAAGCACCAGTAGCAGGAGCAGCAGAGCTGAAACTTTACTCTGGGAACCATGTCTGTGCCAGAGATCCTCTGTCAAAAGTCTACCTGACGTGTTAATTAGGCTGTGAACTCAGGTGGTGAGCCCTGTGCCACAGAGTGCAGGCTAGGGTTGTGTAATTTCTGGATGTTGACCCACTTCAGATACAGCTGTAATTATTGAAATAGAATAATAGTTCAAGCAGGGCCTCCGATTTCAGATCATTACTGAGCTTCCTGATGAAATATTAATCCCAGCTTTGTTCCCATGTTTGTGTTTGAGGAGAGATAGTGTGTGATAGTGAGAGTGAGAAGGTGTGTGTGTTTTCCCAAGAGACTCTCCACACACCTGCGTGGATGTTTTCAGGTGGAGGGGGGTTTAGTTGAGACAGAAGTTGGCTACACATTCTGTATTAACTTGTGAAAGCTTTTCTCTCTGAGTACATTTCCAAGCCATCCCCATTTTAGGTGGTTGGACCAACTCAGACAGACAAACAGGTGCTGTACATTCAAACCAAAAGTGCAGCATAAGCAGTGATTTAGTGGTATGTGTGTACACGGTACGGCCTGCAGGTATTCTGCTGGGTTAAGCTGGGGTCTTTGATGGGGAGAATGAAGATGGCTTGGCCAAACAGGAATAACTGAATGCCTAATCCAGCCTGATGACAGGAAGTAATTCCCTCCTCTTACTACCCGTCGGCTAAGGTTGTGTTGGGGGCCACACTCACGCACGCACACACCTATGCAAACACACACGAACAGACACACACTCATGGGAAAAATCATCCTGGTAATACAGGTGGAGTTGGCGAGGAGAATCCAAACAACCCAAACAACAAATCCTGTTGTTTGGATTCATCCCACAACGTCTTTAACAGTGCTGTGCGTCCGCAACGTCTTTAACAGTGTTGTGCGTCTGCAACGTCTTTAACAGTGTTGTGCGTCTGCAACGTCTTTAACAGTGTTGTGCGTCATGCAACGTCTTTAACAGTGTGTGCGTCTGCAACGTCTTTAACAGTGGTGCGTCTGCAACGTCTTTAACATGTTGTGCGTCTGCAACGTCTTTACAGTGTTGTGCGTCTGCAACGTCTTTAACAGTGTTGTGCGTCTGCAACGTCTTCAACATGTTGTGCGTCTGCAACGTCTTTAACAGTGTTGTGCGTCTGCAACGTCTTTAACAGTGTTGTGCGTCTGCAACGTCTTTAACAGTGTTGTGCGTCGCAACGTCTTTAACAGTGTTGTGCGTCTGCAACGTCTTTAACAGTGTTGTGCGTCTGCAACGTCTTTAACAGTGTTGTGCGTCTGCAAACGTCTTCAACAGTGTTGTGCGTCTGCACGTCTTCAACAGTTGTTGTGCGTCCGCAACGTCTTAAACAGTGTTGTGCGTCGCAACGTCTTTACAGTGTTGTGCGTCTGCAACGTCTTTAACAGTGTTGTGCGTCTGCAACGTCTTTAACAGTGTTGTGCGTCTGCAACGTCTTTAACAGTGTTGTGCGTTTGCAACGTCTTTAACAGTGTTGTGCGTTTGCAACAACAATGTTTCGAGGGAGGTGATGAAGGAGGAGGAAGGTTACTGTTGTATGTCATTGGAGACAACTTAAACACATATTTCAGAGGCAGATAAGATCCTAAACACAATGCCTCTTTATGTAAACGTTACAGGCTGATGACGCTCTCCAGGAAAAGAAGCCTCATGATGGATTACTCATAGTTATGGTTCACTTATCAAATAAAATGGTTACTACTGTAACATTTTTTAAATTGAAGTAGTTTTGAATTAAGTGGATATGCACAGTGTCTTCTCATACTATTTTTAGTTGAGGAAAGAAATTACAAGGCAGATTGAAGAAGATGGATGATATGACAGGGGATTGTCTGGAGGTTTACGAAGGAAGATGCTGAGAGAACTGGTTTGTCCGTACCTGGTGTCAGTGAGGGCGGGCTGAGAGAGCGTCTGGGCTGGCTGGCTGGGTGGCTGGCTGGCATGGGAAGTTGAGCATCTCAGCGGGTTTGACGTGTTCAGGGCGAGGCCTTGGCATGCCAGTCGTACCTGATTCCAGTGACGTGAGGCCCAGCCAGCGGTGGAAACTATGAGGGGAGTGGTGCCTATGTGACGTTACTCTGGGGAATACCAACATACTGTCATGTAATGTGTCGGGATGACAACGCTAAAAGCTACTACCATGGGGCAATATGAAAGAATACCACAATTGTGAGTCATAGCATATCAAGCATATACTGTACTCTCCCCTCCATGTGTATTTGGACAGTGAAGCAATATTTTTAAATTTGGCTCTATATAGCAGCATTTTGGATTTGAGATAAAATGTTTCATATGAGGCGACAGTACAGAATGTCACCTTTTATTTGAGGGTATTTTCATACATATCTGTTTAAACGTTAAGAAATTAATGCACTTTATACATGTAGTCTCTCCATTTGAAGTGTTTGGACAAATTCACTTATAGTGTATTAAAGTACTCAAAATGTAGTTTTTGGTACCATATTCCTTGCACGCAATGACTTCATCAAGCTTGTGGCTCTACAAACTTGTTGGATTATTTTTATTAGGTTCCCCATTACCTGACACCAATGGCAACAGCTCGTCTTCCTGGGGTCTGACACATTATGAAAAACACATTACAGGCAAAATTACTTTAGAATTTACATATATTTAAAACATTAACATAGACATTACAAACATGAACAGTATACGTGGGGTACAGAGATGAGGTAGTCATTCTAAATTTCGAACATTATTATTGCACACAGATTGAGTCCATACAACTTATTATGTGACATGTGACATTATGTTGATCAAATGTTTACTCATTAACTTTTTTAGGCTTGCCATAACAAAGGAGTTGAATACTTAGTGACTCAAGACATTTCCACTTTTCATTTTTTATTAATTTGTAAAACTTCTACTTTGATATTATGAGACATCATGCATAGCCCAGTGCCACAAAATCTAAATTTTATCCATTTAAAAATCAGGCTGTAACTCAATAAAAAGTGAGTTCCTAAATGTGTTCCTCTTCCGTTGAAGATGAAAAAAGTACAAATCCGTAGTGTCCTTCACATTCCATAAAACTTTAGCATTAATACCTTTATGTCTGTTGTTGTTGTTCAGTCCTATCAATTATCTTCATATCCACAACAAATAAACAGGAGGTTATGGGAGTTCAGGAGTTCACAAATGTCTGAAAGATGTGTGGCTTAATGGACACACCAAAACAAGCACACAGACGTCTCGCATTGACAAAGTAATCCAAATAGTTTGTGTAGAAATACCTACAGTACACAAACAACAGTTCCACATTTTCCACCACCTGAGTAACAGCACACAAAGACACTATATTATGATCTAATGCAGCCATTCTTATCTCAATATCTAATCATTTCTGGGTAACAATTAAGTACCTTACGGTGATTTTTTTTCTCTATTTAACCATTTTAATTGAAAACAAAGTGCTTCTTAGCAAAGCGCAATATCACAAGCAAGAATTATGCTAGGACTGTCTGGGCGTGGTTTGAGTGGGGGTGGGGGACAGAAAAGGAGTTGTTATTGAGAGATATTTGGAACTCTTTCTTATTGGCCTATTAACTAATGTAAAGCATTGTGATGTTACCAAACCAAAACTCCCTCCCACCTAAACATGCTGAAATTTTAGGTTGTCTTTTCAAACAGCTCTTACACTAAAAGGCCATTATCATCGTTTTCATAAGTTCACAGTATTACCCCAACCTCATAGTGTGGAAATATATAAACTCAGCAAAAAAAAGAAACGTCCCTTTTTCAGGACCCTGTCTTTCAAAGATAATTCGTAAAAATCCAAATACCCTTCATTGTAAAGGTTTTAAACACTGTTTCCCATGCTTGTTCAATGAACCATAAACAATTAATGAACATGGACCTGTGGAACGGTTGTTAAGACACTAACAGCTTACAGACGGTAGGCAATTAAGGTCACAGTTATGAAAACGTAGGACACTAAAGAGGCCTTTCTACTGACTGTGAAAACACCAAAAGAAAGATGCCCAGGGTCCGCGTGAACGTGCCTTAGGCATGCTGCAAGGAGACATAAGGACTGCAGATGTGGCCAGGGCAATAAATTGCAATGTCCGTGCTGTGAGACGCCTAAGACAGCGCTACGGGGAGACAGGATGGACAGCTGATCGTCTTCGCAGTGGCAGACCACGTGTAACAACACCTGCACAGGATCAGTACATCCGAACATCACACCTGCGGGACAGGTACAGGATGGCAACAACAACTGCCCGAGTTACACCAGGAACGTAGTGTAACTCTACACTACCAGGAACGCAAAAAGTTTTCATCACTGATGAGTCATGGTTTTGTCTCACCAGGGGTGATGGTTGGATTCGTGTTTATCGTCAAAGGAATGAGCGTTACACCGAAGCCTGTACTCTGGAGCTAGATCGATTTGGCGGTGGAGGGTCCGTCATGCTCTGGGGCGGTGTGTCACAGTATCATCGGACTGAGCTTGTTGTCATTGCAGACAATCTCAATGCTGTGCGTTACAGGGAAGACATCCTCCTCCCTCATGTGGTACCCTTCCTGCAGGCTCATCCTGACATGACTCTCCAGTATGACAATGCCACCAGCCATAATGCTCGTTCTGTGCATGATTTCCTGCAAGGCAGGAATGTCAGTGTTCTGCCATGGCCAGCGAAGAGCCCGGATCTCAATCCCATTGAGCACGTCTGGGACCTGTTGGATCGGAGGGTGAGGGCTAGGGCCATCCCCCACAGACATGTCCGGGAACTTGCAGGTGCCTTGGTGGAAGAGTGAGGTAACATCTCACAGCAAGAACTGGCAAATCTGGTGCAATCCATGAGGAGGAGATGCACTGCAGTACTTAATGCAGCTGGTGGCCACACCAGATACTGACTGTTACTTTTGATTTTGACGCCCCAGGGACACATTATTCCATTTCTGTTAGTCACATGTCTGTGGAACTTGTTCAGTTTATGTCTCAGTTGTTGAATCTTGTTATGTTCATACAAATATTTACACATGTTAAGTTTGTTGAAAATAAACGCTGTTGACAGTGAGAGGATGTTTCTTTTTTTGCTGAGTTTATATAAAACACATGAAAATCATTTTTTTTGACGGAACTGGGCCATTCAAAAGTTATGAATGTGATCCCTCAAAACACCAAAATAATGACGTTTTTAATCACCAAAAGTGTTATCTTCAGAATAATATAATACATCTCATGCTTTGTGTGTGCTACTTGTAAAACTTTTTACAGAAAATTACTCAAAGCTGACAGACATGCTTGTACAAAAAATGTAAGAATGTGAACCTCTATAACACTGACAAAAAGTGGAAATAACACTGAACTGCAATGCGTACTTCCAGAGTGGCTCACAATGAACTGCTGAACTGTTTCCTGTCTGAGTTTCTCAAGGGTATGCTTGTTTCTGTGGCTAAAAGCATCTTCTCATTTTTTAAGGTAGAGATCAACAAATGCTAGAGTTTGGAGGAAAGCTGCCCTTAATACTGAGGATGAGGGGAAAAGTATGCATCGATAGCAACCAGTGCATACATGCCAGCAATCTACAGTATTTGAGTTTGTTTATGAAAAAGAGAAAGAGTGAGACAAAGATCAGCTGCATGCAGATGCTCATTGTCATTTCTGATGGACAAATGTTGTAAGGTTTGTATGATGGACGAATATGGTTGAAAAACAACACAACATGTGGGTATTGAGTGTGTAAGAGGTTGTGGTCCCAGGTCTTTCTCCCTCTCCCCAACCAGGCCTCTCCTCTCCCAGGCTCCTGTGCTGCGGCTGCTGCAGGATGTGCCAGGCCAGTCCCTCAGGCAGTGACACCTGAGAGTGGACACACCTTCACTGGAGGTAATGAGAGCTCTCTGTGTGCATCGTGATAAATGACTTTCTCTACCTAGGACACAGATACACACACAAACACACGCAAGCACATACTCACATGCACACGCGCACTCACAAATGTGTGCGCACTGGCACATGCACGCTCTCTCTCTTCTCTCTCTGCCTGTCGCTCTCTAACTGGATTCCACCTGTTGGGTCACCCTGGTGAAATATAACACCTTCACTAACAAGGAGAGATACGGACGGTGAGATTTTAAGAATGCTCAAATGTATCAAGGCCGCTGGCTAGAAATATAGATTGATACATAATAGGAAACATTTTGAATCTACACTACCATTCAAAAGACTGGGGTCACTTAGAAATGTCCTTGTTTTTGAAAGAAAAGCCAAAATTTTTGTCCATTAAAATAACATACAATTTATCAGAAATACAGTGTAGACATTTTTTATGTTGTAAATGACTATTGTAGCTGGAAACGGCAGATTTTTAATGGAATATCTACATAGGCGTACAGAAGCCCATTATCAACAACCATCACTCCTGTGTTCCAGTGGTGCGCTGTGTTAGCTAATCCAAGTTTATCATTTTAAAAGGCTAATTGATAATTAGAACACCCTTTTGCAATTATGTTAGCACAGCTAAAAACTGTTGTGGTGATTAAAGAAGCAATAAAACTGGCCTTCTTTAGACTAGTTGCTGCCTAGAAGGCCAGCATCCAGGAGTCGCGTCTTCACTGTTGAAGTTGAGACTGGTGTTTTGTGGGTACTATTTCATGAAGCTGCCAGTTGAGAACTTGTGAAGCGTCTGTTTCACAAACTAGACACTCTAATGTACTTGTCCTCTTGCTCAGTTGTGCACCGGGGCCTCCCAAACCTCTTTATTTTCTGGTTAGAGCCAGTTTGTGCTGTTCTGTGAAGGGAGTAGAACACAGCGATGTACCAGATCTTCAGTTTCTTGACAATTTCTCGCATGGAATAACCTTCATATCTCAGAACAAGAATAGAGTGACCAGTTTCAGAAGAAAGGTCTTTGTTTCTGGACATTTTGAGCCTGTAATCGAACAAACAAATGCTGATGCTCCAAATACTCAACTAGTCTAAAGAAGGCCAGTTGTATTGCTTCTTTAATCAGAACAACAGTTTTCAGCTGTGCTAACACAATTGCAAAAGGGTTTCTAATGATCAATTAGCCTTTTAAAATGATAAACTTGGATAAGCTAACACAATGTGCCATTGGAACACAGGAGTGATGGTTGCTGATAATGGGCCTCTGTACGCCTACGTAGATATTCCATAAAATATCTGCCGTTTCCAGCTACAATAGTCATTTACAACATTAACAATGTCTACACTGTATTTTTCCGATCAATTTGATGTTATTTTAATGGACAATTTTTTAAATCTTCTTTAAAAAAAAAGGACATTTCTAAGTGACCCCAAACTTTTGAACGGTAGTGTACCTCCAAATATGTTTCCTGAAAATGACTTTACTAAAGTCACAAAAACACGACCATAACCACAACCTATGACATATAGCTACATTAGCACAGTAAGCCATATATAGTAAATCATGTACTATTCAATATCTTTAAATGTTCAGACAACAAAAACCAGGATTACCTCAGGAATACCAAATGCACTCATCGACACGTACACTCAGTTCTTTGCCGATGATGGCAAAGATTCACTTTTAAATGGTTTCTTTTCGTTCTATGAAAGAGTTCACACACAGACACAATTAAAAGATTAGGCTGTGTGCCAAGGGAGTAAATGCACTGCGACATGGTGAGTCATCCCCTCCCTCCCTTCCTCCCCGGGACATTTGTTGTCTTTGCAGTGTTCAGATGGTAAGGGAGCTGCTAACAGAAGGATGTTCTGTTTACTTTTTTAACGTCAGGTATTACTGCTAATCCTAAAACCGAAATCTCACTCACGCACCCTATCACAGGTTCTAAGAGTTTCTGCTTAGAAAAAAGCCCTCCAAAGGTTAAAAAGGGTATAAATGTATAGTAGGTGTATTAAAGTGAATTCTACCTACAGACTGCCAAATCACCTGACCCCCACTACAGCACCCACCTTTCCAAAGACATCGGACCACCTGGCAACCTGGGTACCCTCAGTCTTTACACCCCAGTGGTGTAAAGAACTTAAGTAAACATACTTTAAAGTACTACTTCAGTCATTGTTTTGTGGGTATCTGTACATTCCTTTACGATTTATAGTTTTGACTACTTTTACTTCACTACATTCCTAAAGAAAATAATGTACTTTTTACTCAATACATTTTCACTAAAACCCAAAGGTACTTGTTACATTTTGAATGCTTAGCAGGACAGGAAAATGGTCCAATTCGCGCACTTATCAAGAGAATATCCCTGGTCATCCCTATTGCCTCTGATTTGGCGGACTCACTAAACACACATGCTTAATTTGGAAATTATGTCTGATTAATAATGGTGCCATCTGACTTGATTAATATAAGGATTTTGAAATGATTTTTACTTTTACTTTTGATACTTAAGTAGAGTATATTTTAGAAATTACATTTAGTTTCTTTCAAACCAAGTACTTTTATATATTTACTCAAGTAGTGTTTTACTGTGCGACTTTCACTTTTACTTGAAACATTTTATATTAAGGTATCTTTACTTTTACTCAAGTATAACAATTGGGTACTTTTTCCACCATTGCCCCTCACCACACCATACCCAAGCCACCAACCCTTCTATGACAACACACAACTCTCTAAACCTGAATTTAACCCTCCTCCTTAAATGTAATGAGGGGGTTCTGCAACATAAGCAGTTGAAGGTTTACTCTAATATATCAGGAGTATTATTTTAGCATCTAGAGGTGCAGGGTGTAATATGCAGCACCAGTGTAATGTGCTCAGAGTGGAGGCTATGCAGTCTCCTGGCCTGCAGATTAACTGGGCTTGTTTATCAGCATGGTCTGTTGCTCAGATATAGTATTTTCACCCGACATTATTCATGCATTCATATTTTGAAAACATCAACTGACCCAATCGGTGTCAAATGAATGGTTGGAAGCCGTTGGAGTAATGAAAGGAACTTTTCTGTTGTAGCCGGGCCAGCTGGAGAATGACCGAGGAGTGAGTAGCACACACGGAAATAAAACAGCAGCACTTTATGCTCTCAAAGATTCCCTCAACAAAAAACATTAGGCAAAGAGAGTATTACATATGTTAAAATAATAATTTGAACATAAACTTGTGCTGAAAAGTAACAGCAGATTATCAAACATAATTTGGCAACAATGGAAAATTCCTAATTGGTTCATTGTCCATCAAACACACGAATCCTAAATACTCATGACTAAGGCATAGTTACAGCCCTTGACTGAAAAAAATGTAGCTTTTCCAAATAGCACACTTCATGTATGTACATTCATATTTGTTTAGGAGAGTTAAACATTAACAGTTCCCAGAATGTCTCTCTCCTGCAAGGGCGGACCAAGCTGAGAGGAATCCAGTTAGACCTCACCTGTAGAAGGCTGGGGGATTAGTTGGTTCACACACACCACAACACACACACACACACACACACACACACACACACACACACACACACACACACACACACACACACACACACACACACACACACCAAGTGTTTATCCATCATCCATCACTCCATCCACTCGCAATGGTATGTCAAACACCACAAAGCTGGCCAAAATATTGACTAGTTACTAGGATTACTCACGACACTGCTAACCACATGTGGAGGCTACACATGAGGGAGCTGGGGCGGCCATGTTTGCTACGAAAGATTCTGCCATATCCTTTGTAAAAGGCAGCCTCTCCATGAGCCTGTGTTATTACATGTAAAAATACGTGACAACTTATATTTGGTTTTTAATCAATGATCTGATCTCATTCTATGAAACTGCCAATTGTATCATTTATGTTGGACACTACAAGGCCAAGGTCTGTAGAGACAAAACTATTCAGGCTATTGTGAGCCCAACATGCTCAGACGACAGTGCTCTGGTCTGCATTGTGTTTGCATATTGAATTGAGACTGACATTAAAAATGTCTTCCATTGGTAAAAAAAAACCTTGATAATTCAGAATAAACTTCACATCTCCAAAAATCTATTTGTCTAACCCCTTTACCTTGGTTCATAAAGGGTGGGGATGGAAACACAATACATAGACTCTAAATTAATGCATTTGATGAACACATCTGTCTCATAGCAAACAACATTTTGCTTTGAGACATGATATAATGTCATGATAAGTAAAGCTTTGTTAAATAACCTTCAGGTAGAGTGTTATTTTACACGACCATGTTATTGAGAGAAAGGGCGGGAGAGAGTGGTACTAGCAGGACTTCTTTTTTGTCTACCTGTCTATTGTCTCGCTAACTTTCTGATCTCTTCAGGCTTGTCTCCATCCCACAGTTTAAAGCTGTGCTCAACAGCTGGCAGGTGGAGAGAGCCTGTTTAGCTCCAGGCAAACGGGTCGTCTCCCTCTCCCGGACCGAGAGGGCCCACTCCTCACAGCCCCGCCTCTATCTGCTCCACTGTGAGGCTCCGTTGCTCTGAGACAAAGGTTGTGGACAGATAGGTGTAATTACCTCTTCTACTGTTGCTATCAGCTATCTCCCTTGACTCACTGAGTCTGGAACAGCAGTTTTAATGACAGTCTGGGAGAGGAGAAAAAAAAGATTCTAACCCAGCCCTACGCATGCTGTCTGTTTGTTGATTGATTGTCACAGTGTGAGATATCTATCTCAAAACATGAGCATTTAAAAATATACAAATATAAAGGTCTTTACATTTTTTGACAGTCTTGACGTAAATATCAATTTCTGGATAGCAGTGATCCTGGTGGAAAAAGCCCAATTCCCACTAAGAACTCCTTCCAAACAATGTGGCCTTTTTATTGAGCACAAGTCCAACTATGTGAGCCCTTGGTCAAGTGAACTGTCAACCGCTTTGGTCAAACTTGCGGAAAGCTAATTACATTGTGAGCAGTACTAGGACTAGAATATTCTTTGTATACTGTTCACAGCCAATTGCATGTATAGTCTGAGCTGAGGGGTTCAGTGGGTTCTAGGGTTCTTCTGGAGGGGACAAAATAAAATGCCTGCAATGGGGGAAAGAAAAAAAGGAGGTATTTGTGCAGTATCATGATCTGTGCATAATTACATCAATTATAGGAGTCAAAGCCATTTCTGTGTTGAAAGGTCCGACTGCAGACAGTTAAAGGAAGGCAAACGCCACATGTGTTAGACCAGGGCAAGACAGAGCCAACCACCATCAACGACTTGACTCAAACTACATTATTAATGATCCAAACCAAACGAACTTCGGCCACAACATTTTAACCAACGGGAATTCCTTTCAGAGCCAGCTAATGAAAACATAAAACATTTAGGAACATTTTGTGCAAAAGTCAAATAGCTGCTCTGTGCTTCTGTGGCTACATGGTCTGATGTTTATCATCAGATTTCATGTAGGCTTTTGATTAGCCATTTCTTCATATTAACCCCTTTACACCCCTATATGTACTATACGTATTCTTTCAGTTGAGGACATCGTCCTAAATATGAATTTGACCTCATGTTTTCTCCTGCATCATTTGATTTGACAGCCGACACAAACTGAAGTACGTAATGGCATATGGATAGCAGTGATCCTAGCAGTGATCACTGCTATCCATTTCGGTGTTCCTCAAGGTTCCGTTTTAGGACCACTATTGTTTTCACTATATATTTTACCTCTTGGGGATGTTATTCGAAAACATAATGTTAACTTTCACTGCTATGCGGATGACACACAGCTGTACATTTCAATGAAACATGGTGAAGCCCCAAAATTGCCCTCGCTAGAAGCCTGTGTTTCAGACATAAGGAAGTGGATGGCTGAAAACTTTCTACTTTTAAACTCGGACAAAACAGAGATGCTTGTTCTAGGTCCCAAGAAACAAAGAGATCTTCTGTTAAATCTGACAATTCATCTTGATGGTTGTAAAGTCGTCTCAAATAAAACTGTGAAGGACCTCGGCGTTACTCTTGACCCTGATCTCTCTTTTGACGAACATATCAAGACTGTTTCAAGGACAGCTTTTTTCCATCTACGTAACATTGCTAAAATCAGAAATTTTCTTTCCAAAAATGATGCAGAAAAATTAATCCATGCATTTGTTACTTCTAGGTTAGACTACTGCAATGCTCTACTTTCCGGCTACCCGGATAAAGCAATAATAAACTTCAGTTAGTGCTAAATACGGCTGCTAGAATCCTGACTAGAACCAAGAAATTTGATCATATTACTCCAGTGCTAGCTTCCCTACACTGGCTTCCTGTTAAGGCAAGGGCTGATTTCAAGGTTTTACTGTTAACCTATAAAGCGTTACATGGGCTTGCTCCTACCTATCTTTCCGAGTTGGTCCTGCCGTACATACCAATACGTACGCTACGGTCACAAGACGCAGGCCTCCTAATTGTCCCTAGAATTTCTAAGCAAACAGCGGGAGGCAGGGCTTTCTCCTATAGATCTCCATTTTTATGGAACAGTCTGCCTACCCATGTGAGAGACGCAGACTCGGTCTCAACCTTTAAGTCTTTACTGAAGACTTATTCTTCAGTAGGTCATATGATTGAGTGTAGCCTGGCCAGGAGTGTGAAGGTGAACGAAAGGCTCTGGAGCAACGAACCGCCCTTGCTGTCTCTGCCAGGCCGGTTCCCCTCTCTCCACTGGGATTCTCTGCCTCTAACCCTGTTACAGGGGCTGAGTCACTGGCTTGCTGGTGCTCTTCATGCCGTCCCTAGGAGGGGTGCGTCACTTGAGTGGGTTGAGTTACTGACGTGATCTTCCTGTCTGGGTTGGCGCCCCCCCTTGGTTTGTGCTGTGGTGGAGACCTTTGTGGGCTATACTCGGCCTTGTCTCAGGATTGTAAGTTGGTGGTTGAGGATTACCCTCTAGTGGTGCGGGGGCTGTGCTTTGGCAAAGTGGGTGGGGTTATATCCTTCCTATTTGGCCCTGTCCGGGGGTTTCTTCGGATGGGCCACAGTGTCTCCTGACCGCTCCTGTCTCAGCCTCCAGTATTTATGCTGCAGTCGTTTGTGTCGGGGGGCTAGGGTCAGTTGGTTACCTGGAGTACTTCTCCTGTCTTATCCAGTGTCCTGTGTGAATTTAAGTATGCTCTCTCTAATTCTCTCGTTCTCTCTTTCTCTCTGAGAACCTGAGCCCTAGGACCATACGTCAGGACTACCGGCATGATGACACCTTGCTGTCCCCAGTCCGCCTGGCCTTGCTGCTATTCCAGTTTCAACTGTTCTGCCTGTGGTTACGGAACCCCTACCTGTCCCAGACCTGCTGTTTTCAACTCTTAATGATCGGCTATGAAAAGCCAACTGAGATTTATTCCTGATTATTATTTGACCATGCTTGTCATTTATGAACATTTTGAAAATCTTGGCTCTCTCTAATTTTCTCCTTCTCTCTTCTTTCTCTCGGAGGACCTGAGCCTAGGACCATACGTCGGGACTACCGGCCGTGGTGACTCCTTGCTGTCCCCAGTCCGCCTGGCCTTGCTGCTATTCCAGTTTCAACTGTTCTGCCTGCGGTTATGGAACCCCTACCTGTCCCAGCCTGCTGTTTTCAACTCTTAATGATCGGCTATGAAAAGCCAACTGAGATTTTATCCTGATTATTATTTGACCATGCTTGTCATTTATGAAATTTTGAAAATCTTGGCTCTCTCTAATTTTCTCCTTCTCTCTTTCTTTCTCTCGGAGGACCTGGGCCCTAGGACCATGCGTCGGGACTGCCGCCCGTGGTGACTCCTTGCTGTCCCCAGTCCGCCTGCCTTGCTGCTATTCCAGTTTCAGCTGTTCTGCCTGCGGTTATGGAACCGCTAACTGTCCCAGACCTGTTGTTTTTCAACTCTTGATGATCGGCTATGAAAAGCCAACTGAAAATTATTCATGATTATTATTTGACCATGCTTGTCACTTATGAACATTTTTGAACATCTTGGCATAGTTCTGTTATAATCTCCACCCGGCACAGCCAGAAGAGGACTGGCCACCCCTCATAGCCTGGTTCCTCTCTAGGTTTCTTCCTAGGTTTTGGCCTTTCTAGGGAGTTTTTCCTAGCCACCGTGCTTCTACACCTGCATTACTAGCTGTTTGGGGTTTTAGGCTGGGTGTCTGTACAGCACTTCGAGATATTAGCTGATGTACGAAGGGCTATATAAAATAAAAATTGATTGATATGGCCTCTTGGAGACGCCACAAATTTTCCTGGCTTCTAGTAGTAGAGGGTAACTGTACCCAGTTGCTGGAGAACAAATTGTATTAGGTGACTGGGCATAATTGACACTTGGGCATACTGCATAGTGGACACTTGGCCTATTGAAACAAAGAATGGTTTAGTGGCTTTAACTCCTTCAAAAGAATATTTATTTTACGAGGGCCTTTGTTGGGATCCTCCCTAGCCAACTGGTCCTGTAAACACCTCTCTGCTGTGAGAGACTTGGCTCCAGCGCATGGGCCGAGGCTATCATGAAAGTTTCCAAACATGTCAACTATATGCTAATGCCAAATGCATACAGCTGACTCGTTTAGCATTCCTGCTTGGTGCGGGGGTTGGCACGCTCCTTTGGCAGGGGTGGCACTGCCATCTGCCTGGCCGGGGGGAACGGAGTGAGATAAACGGGTGATTGAGAGCAGGGCCCTGCCTGGTGTAAATGGGCGACTGGCACGGGGCAATGGGCACACTGGGGCATTTGGACAGATTGGAGGGAGCCGTCTGTTTCTTCTCCTTTTCCTTGTCGAAACTCTGTTTGGCTTCCAGGTTGCCCTTCATAAATTCTTCCATTCTCATTGAAAACATCCATCCGGCCCGGTATGCTCCCGTTACATCATCTCCCACGCCCGCGAGATCAATCCTCCGATTGATGAAGCTGTTCATGATAAGTATGAACAGTGTGTTTAGCAAAAGTCTTTGGAATAAACTCTTAAAATGTTGGAAAACTTAGCTTTGTTGTTGTTCTGGATCTGGAGGCAGTTCATTTGAATGGGGATTTGGACGCAGTGGTGAAACCACATGGCCACTATTGGGAGGTTGCTGGTAAGCCTCCCAGCTGTCACTTTGTTGAGCAGAGGCCTACGTTAAAGGAGCAGCAGGCCGACTCGGCCGGCCTTTAGACAGAGGTGGATAAATCACAGGGGTTCAACAAAGCGAGCACCTATTAACGTCAGCCGCCCAGGGCAATCAATGGCACTTCCTCACGCCACCCTGTGACAGTCAAGACGTGGCTTCTGAAAGGGACAGTGAGGGTAAAAACACAAGTCCTGTCAGATGAAATGGTGATTATCGGCTCTTAATGTTTAAAGGCGCCTCATGTAAGTCTTAAATCCACATTACCTGGGAGATACATCCTTATCCGCCACCTGCTTATTTTTCAGTATGAAGCTAAAAGTTAGCAGAAAAACAGCTTAGAGGGGAGGAGAGTGGTGAGGGGAAAGTGAGGAGTTGATCATTTGGAGGTAAAATACCTAGGTGAGATGGGTTTACATGCTGAGAGCACAGCAGATAAGAATGAGGTTTGCTGCGATTTTGGGATTAGATCCTGCATACCTGTAATAAGACATGTTGTGGGGTTTTGGGCTTTTAGAAGTGGGACAGTTGACTGATGAGTGTGAGTGTAGACCGTGTGAGGAAGTGGAGGCCTATGTGTGTGTGTGTGTCTGTGTCTGTGTCTGTGTCTGTGTGTGTGTGTGTGTGTGTGTGTGTGTGTGTGTGTGTGTGTGTGTGTGTTCCCAGCCTGTCTGTGAGTCCTGTTTGTGGCCAGGGGAAGGGAGAGGGCAACAAAAGGAAACTGAATAGGTGCTTGTTATCAGCGCTCAGAGTGCAAGGGCACTAAGCTGATAAACAAAGGACAGAGTTGGTGTGGTCTGCTGTTAACTTCCAGGTGGGCAAAAGTAATGCCCCTAGATTCCTCAGCATCTTCTCAGAAACCACCGGAGAAATCCTCTTTACTCTTAGTCCTTAAGCACCTTGCAAAGTCGAGGTGGCTTGCAACGGATTGTCTTAATCTTTCCTTTTTGTAAAGAAAAGGGTAAGCCAGGCAGAATGTCAGTCTATATAAAAAAAAAAGATTGGTTACAAGGATTTTTTTCCTTTTGCAAGGAAGTAGTTGCTATCAACTTTGTGAAAAACCTTGACGTGCTGATGCCAAACCATAGCACAAATGCATACATCCCAGGTCATTTAATGTGTAATCATATGTGGGATTAATCCTCATGTTATGAGGGGCAATGCAATTTTTTGTGCCCCATCCAGAGGTCAGATATCTTTCTGCTGCTCTCAGGGCTTTCAGGGGAGGCTTAGTGATATGTTAATGAGAACGTTGTAGCCGTAAGTACAGGGAGTTGCTTTAGATTAAACAGTAAAAACTGTCCCTGGCACCCGAGTGGCTTAGGTGGGCAGTCCAAAACTCATTACGCTGATCGAGTCCCAGACAAGCAGCGAATCATCTCCACGCCGCTGCTCAGGCTCTCCAAAATCCCAGGCCGTACATTTTCATCCGGTGCTCTCCTCACTTATCATGCCCGACGGAGAGAGAGGTACTGTACCCAGTCCCCACTGTCTCCAGCCCCCTCCATTGTCTCCAGCCCCCATCCACTTTCCACTAAGAAGCTAATTTCTGCTGTCGCCAAGACGACAAAACAAGAGAGAGGATTTCCTGCATCTAGGGGACTGCCTCAGCGTTCAGACAGAGGACACCTCAGCTGAGAGAAAACACCCAAACAAAACACTACATTACTGCCAGGAAAACAAATAAAAAAATAGCCTACCACATTAGGGTGTTGATGTATGGAAGCTTGGTATTACTTTTATAATCCCTCATGAGAATTGAGCGATTAACTACCCATCACAGTATGTTAATTCAAGTTTTGCTCTTGTACTAACTGAGCAGGTGGTTGAAGACATAATTTTGTACTAAAGACTCATACAGACAGAAAATAACAGCATCAACATATTGCATGAAGCCTCTCTAGAAAAACAGAACAGAAATACAGAACAGGACAAACAAGACAGGAGGGAGACTTCACTGCACGTATTGACATTAGTGTGCTGAGTGTGATGCCAGAGTGACGCCAGGACACACTGGCCAGGTATGATGGAGGAGATATAGATGGGGGGGAGACACTTCCTGTTGACGGGCTGCTGCAGGCTCCTAGGGGCAAGCAGGGGGGAGAGGCACTGAGGCGTGCAGAGGTGTAGCTCCCTGCGCAGCAGCTGCGTTGGTAGGAGGGAATAACACAGGACAGGACCACACATCGAGATGCCAATCCCCCCTCCCCTCTCCTCTCCTCCCAAGCCCTCCACTGATCTGGGGCTTTAATTGGAGATAAATGTTCCCAGTGAAAAGCTTACAGTAGCAGGGTAAAGCTGAGAGAAAGTTTTCACAAGTTTTCATTCCAGGCAGAATGTATACTGCGAAGGTAAAAACAACCTGTTATCTAACATCAAAATCCACAGAATGACGTTAATTGTTGGTATGTTTTTGAATGTT
The DNA here is from genome assembly GCF_002910315.2 of Salvelinus sp. IW2-2015. Lineage (NCBI taxonomy): Eukaryota > Metazoa > Chordata > Actinopteri > Salmoniformes > Salmonidae > Salvelinus > Salvelinus sp. IW2-2015. The sequence goes on from NC_036853.1 coordinate 15,049,466, forward strand.
TTTATTTCAGATTGCAGTGGTTACAACCACAGTGTTAGTGTTAATGGGGTAAGATACAGGATACATGTAGCATGTGTGGACAAAAATAAACAATGCAAGCTTTGCAAACCCAGAGATTGTGGGTACATAGCAGAACTGTTATTACACTGAAATACATCCCAGGCAGACTAAGCTTGGCCAGCCATGGCCAGACCAAGAGCTGAGCTGAAATTAATCTTCACGACATGGCTGTTCAAATTTTGCTTCTCAATTTAACACAGCTGATTTGCAAGCGGTTTTCTGCCTGTCTGCCAGCTCGAGATTTATTTAATTCCATTAGTGGATATGCTGTCCGGAGCAGCTGGGTGAGTGAATGCTGTCGGGCCTGAGTTTGCTGAGTGGACGAGCGAGGGGCTAGGGAAAGGGGGGCCAGGTGTGTTGTTGGCTGGGGCCAGGGCTGGGGCCAGGGCTGGGTGGGACTGTTTGCCTGTCAGTGGAAGAGCCCTGGGTCTTACCTTAGCACGGCTGATTGCACAGAGCAGCAGCCAGAGGTTAACTCAGCTGACAGGTGGAGGCAATCGGAGCATATCAGTGCTAATCCACCACTGCCATAGGAGAGAGAAGGGAAGGGAGAGAGAGAAAGAGAGAAAGCGACAGGGAGGGAGGGAGGGGGGAGGGAGAACAGAGGAGGGGAATGGAAGAGAGAAAGAAACCAAGAGAAATGTCTTGCCTGAGGGTTTCTTGCCTCAGGGTCACCAAAAGGTAGTCAGAGGTCTTGAATAATGTAGTCCATCTTGTTTCCATCCAACAATACTGGACTAGTTAGTCATAAAAACAGCATGATAAATCATACCACACTCAAAAACAGCAACAGAAATAAGAGACTTCTCACAACAGCCTAATTGTAGCCCAAAACCTTGATAAGCATCACTGGCCGAGGCACATGAATACGACAGAGTGGTGTGCACAAACACACACACACACGGTTCCATCCCCTGCCACGGCAGATTGTTATCATGGCATTGTGTTGTTCCTTCAGGTGCGCTAGTCCTGCTACAGCAAGTCAGACCATGTACAGCACACAGGCTGCTCTATCGTTTTCCCCACTACCCAGCAAACGTCATGCCTTTGATCTGTCTACCATTGAATCTCAAGCACGGTGGCTCTTCAACGGTATCCTGGCTGCATGTTCAAAACAAACATTCTCTTCCTTTTCCTCCCCTCCCTCCACTAACCTACAGAGGTTCAGAAGGAACAGGTAGTGAGCAGAGCCATCAAGCAGGCAGATGTTTCTCCACCTGTCTCCCCCCACCAGGGCTGTTTCAGTATCATGTCACTTGAATTGCTGGCTGGTGTACAGCGAGAGCTCTGAAACCAACAACAGAAACGTCAAAATAGGCTAATAATATTGTGAGCTGGTACTTTAGTTTTTGCCAGTGACATACAGGCACACTGCACAGTTGGTGTGGTGTGAAAATAAAGGATCATGAAAGTTTTTTTTTCACAATTAGGAGTGGTGGGTACTAATTATATGAAAGTAGCCGGGATTACTGCAGCCTGACATCTGGACTTAATGTGGATCACATTCACTCTGGAACAAGAAGGGGGAAATGTCAAATGCACATTGGATTAATGTACACGTTTTTGTACATAAACAGAGTCAAAGGTCCAATGCAGCCATTTTCATCTCAATATCAAATCATTTCTGTGTAACAATTAAGTACCTTACTGTGACTTTTTTTTTCAATTAAAATGGTCAAAAAGAAACAACAATAACTTCCTAGAAAAAATGAAGCAAGAACTTTGTTAGGACTGTCTGGGAGTGGTCTGAGAGGCCTAATTGGAGGAACATAATGAGAGGACTGTGTAACCTAAAAACTAGCTGTTATTGGCAGAGAGGAGAGCAAACTCTCTTTGTTATTGGTCTATTAACTTGTACCGCCTGGTTATGTCATCAGATGGTCCAAAAACCCCACACAGACAAACAAGCTGAAAGATATTTCAGGCAGTCTTTTCAAACAGCTCTTACACTAAAAGTGTGTTATCACAATTTTCACAATTTTACAGTATTATTACAAATGCATAGTGTGGGAATATATAGAACACACAGACATATCCCATTTTTGACTGCACTGCCCCTTTAAATGTAGTGTCCTCGCGTTATATATATATATATTTTTTTAGGTATGTAGTAAACAAAAATATAGTCATCCATCATAAAGTAAGCAAGGCTTCCATCTCTTTACACTGTGTTTTCTATACCTCTCACTCAAACACAGACCTGTTTGTCGACGGGGCCTCTGGTCCTCGGTGGCAGAGGTTCCCATAACATCAGGTACACATATCTATTGTGTCACCTGTGTCCTGTGACGAAGGGAAACAGCTGCATCTTTCTGCCTTTATAACTTTCACCTTTCTCATCTGGGTGGGCCCTGTCTGGAATCTCTGCTTGGATTAGTGACGATTAACAAGACAAAACACATTAAATCAGGAATTGAGTGTTTCTTGTTTGCCCGGACCAAATCACGGGCTAAGCAGGGCACAGCACTTCCTTTTCATGTTCTTCTGGTGAACCCTCCAAACAAAAAGGTCTGCAGTGTACAAGAGAGCCAGCATCGGAGCTTAAGCCCCATCTGTCACTGGGGTTATTGTGTGGCCTGGAGTTGACCATGCTTGTTCCTGTCTGGCTAGGTCTGTAGCTACATACTCTCATATCCTGAGAACTGCAGAGGAGTGCAGAGGGTGGGTCCTACGTGTTTACATTGAACATTACCTGTAGTACTGAGACAGGTCTGAATGTCTGAAGTAAATACACATTCCTTTCTTGTTTTAGGGTGATTGTTTGTTTTGTCTGGCACATCGTTAGAAGTGGTTTTGGGAGCATGGCGGTTTCCGGTGAGAATTTGTAAAGGGGAAGGTATCTTATTGTTTAAAATAAAGCTGAATGGCACACGTGAAAATATGTACCAGAAAAACAAATAAAAGGGTACAAATATACTGTATATAATCTCGGACAGAAAAAAATAGTATTGACCAGAATTTGATTTAATTGAAATGACATGGAAACAACGTTGATTCAACCAGTGTGTGCCCAGTGGGTGGGCACGTTATGGGTGGTTGGACAGAATGGTACCGCAATCCAACACACACCGCTGTTCTTAGGTCAGCTGTTCTTAGGTCACGTCCTTTACAACCAATGCAGCACACCTGCACATGGAAAGAGAAAAGTACACTGGCCTCCAACGGAAGAAGTGTAGCATTTCCTCACTGGGTTGTAATGTATCCTGATAGCATTAGTTACAAATTGGAGGAATAAAAGATAGGATGTTGTGTAAACCCAAGGCTAATTAATTTCCTTTTTAAAGATGACATTGTGGTTAGCTCTTTCACTTTGCTTAGTGCTTTCCTTAGAGAAGAACTTAGGGAGGACCTTTGTCTCCTGAAGTGATCTCAGCCTCTCCTATCACAGAAAGATCAACACATCCTGATTTGTTTGCTTGGACAAGAGCAAACTAGCCACAGCACAGCCCTAATGGGAGAAATGGCTCACAAACACGAGGGACAAGCTGGAGCTTGCTGTAGGGAAACTGTTTGAAACTGGAGCGTTAGATTGGGGCATTAGAAGGTTTATCTAAGGTGTGGTCCACCTCAACTCTTGGCAATTATCCAGTGTACAACAGCTGAGGGCTGCCAGCCTTGCTCTGCCTCCCTCACGCCGGCTGCACTTAACCCTTGAGAGGCAGTGGGGGAAAGGAAACAATATTTACCACAATATATCATTCTCACTTTCCCTCCACTGTTTCCTTACAACACTCTTTTGCTGTCACTCTATCCCTACCACTCCATCCTCTCCCCTCTCTGTTGACCTCAATAAAAAACAAGACAGTGAAAAAAACCTAATTCCTCATCCAATTCACAGCTCTAACTCCTGAACACATATGACAATAAGAAGAACCTCAGGGCACAGAGAGCAGACAAACACAAAGGACATGTTTATTAATGTCCATAAACATTTGGTTCACAAACCATAACATTCCATTATGATTCCTTACTACCTCTTTTTCTACCGCTCCATCCTCCTGGAGCTCAGAGAGAATCCTGTTCTCCCTCCGTCTCTTTTCTTTTCCCTCCCTCTCTTACGTACATAGTATTTATGCCCACAGTATACAGTACATAACAACCCATTAGCGACAAACCTGAAGGCCTTCGTTTATGAACCACATGTACAGAACAGTTTATCCGTATCATCCTCTTTGGCAGTGATGTTTGGGAGTGAATACAGGCGCTGGATATCGTGTACAGTATGTTGACAGGCGATATTAGTTTCCCTAGGCTGAGCCCTGGCTGTGAGGGAGGGGGGGAGGGTGTGAACAAACACAAACAGGCTCAGAGTGTGTAAACGGCTGTTCTCTCTCTCTGTCTCTCGGTCTCTGGTGGAGGGAGGGAGAGGCGATCACTGGGAGTGTTGCGTTGTGGTGCTGTAATTATATTAGTAATATCACCAGGATGTGTTAACCTGATTACTGCCCGCAGACGCTCAATAATTCCCCTGCTCCACGCTCTGTCATTGCCGTGGTGACTAGTTAACTTCACACACAGCCCTAATGCGCTGGGGCCATGTTAATAATGTTATTGATGTTATTAATGTTGTGGTGATGGGTATTAGAGGCCTGTGATGTGATGTGTTTGTCTGTCCGTCAGGGTAAAGTCCTGGCAGCCGTATATACGTCTAGAGAAGAACAGAACAGGTCGGCCTGCCAGCCACCCAGGCAGCAGCACAGAGCAGAGCAGGATAAACATAAACCCCTCATTAAAACACTGCTAATTCCCACTTCACTGACAGACCGCACTACACTACAATAAACTACAGCCTGAAGTAGAGACAACATGATGAGGCCCAATCAGACAGCATCATCTGAACCCTCCACTAAACCTCTTTATGAGGCACACACCTTGTAGAGTCATTAGAAAGGGGATTTGTCACCTTAAAGGTGAGCCACTTTGAAATGGGGATAAAATACTCTTTAACACGCATTTACCCTGCTAGCGCCTGTTCTGACATTGTGCGTGTACGTGCAGGGCTGCATACAAAGTGTTTTTAGTTTTTTTATTTCACCTTTATTTAACCAGGTAGGCCAGTTGAGAACAAGTTCTCATTTACAACTGCGACCTGGCCAAGATAAAGTAAAGCAGTGTGACAAAAACAACAACACAGAGTTACACATGGAATAAACAAACGTACAGTCAATAACACAATAGAAAATCTATGTGCAGTGTGTGCAAATGTAGAGGATTAGGGAGGTAAGGCAATAAGTGTACTGTCTGTCATGGGAGTGTTTCCCCTCAGTTGCCTGGTTACCCATGACAACCCCAGATTCCATGTCCAATTGCTCCCCGTAATGTGTTGTGGAGAACGTCAAGAGGAGGACGGCATAGAGAACGTCTTCTGGCCTAAGTATGTCACGGCAAAAGCCTACAACTGAGTTGAACAAGGCGTGAAAACACACAATTTTCCCCCTGCCTGTCCTGGCTGCCTCACCCTCTCCCCTCTCCCCTCTCCCTTCTGCCTCCACTGTCGAGGAGCACCAAAGGACACTATATTTACGTCACTCCTGCCCTCCATAACTCTTTTTGGAGGGAATATGCGGAACACTACAGAGAGCCTAATCTTGGCAGGCAGTGGAGGGAGATGAAAAGCTGTGAGAAGAGTCTTCACAGTTAGTGATGCAGCAGGAAGCTCTGTCTGGCCCTGGGAGGAAGACAAAGAGTAGTACACACCAGGGACCCAGGGAGTTTCACTAGACCATTTTAGTGGACCACTGTTTGATACCACTGCCAATACAGACAGACTTTAGAACATGATTACTACAAATCTCCTTGTAAATATGCTGATAAATAAATACAAAGCAATGAAATAATATGCTCACAACACAATGTATTTAAAGAGTATAGGGGTGCTACCAGAAGACAGTAGACATTCCAGACATCCTGAGCACATATTTTGTCTGAGTGCCGGAGAGAGGCTATCTTTAGGTTCCTGTGCAGACTGTTATTTTGTTTTGACATGCACCTGCATACACAACTCTGAGGCATCCTCTGCTATGTGTGCTCTTTCAGTGCAGGGGAGCGGGGGAGTGGGGGGGACTTGGATGCTTATCCAACCTCATGTAAATGCAATTTGCCCAAGCATGGCTCTATTAAATAATACATTATTTGCGCAGAGTGGCGATTTGGCTCCTGTGTGGTTGTTGTGACAGGAAAATACATCAGAGCTATTTTTGTGATGGTGCAATTATGAGATGGAGGGGGTGGGGCGGGGGGTGATATAGCAGGGCTAGACCGTTTGGTCTCTCTCTCCCCTCTCCCCTCTCTCTTTCTCTTCCTCTCTCTCTATTCGCCCCCCCCCCCCTCTTTATCCACTCTCCCCCTCTCTCTCTCTTCAGTGTGGTAGGCCTGCTTTAGTATAAGAGTCTTTGCACTTTGCATCTCCAGGGACCAGCAGAGCTGAGAGGATTAGGTGGATGGCACATCAGTAAAAAAATCTGATCAAAAGGCTAAGTTGGGGGCAGTTAGAAGGTTGCAGCCCTATAGACCAAAGGGATTTCAAAGGCTCCTAGTTTAACAGAAACCCCTTCTTTATCTTCCGCCACCCATCGGGTTTAGTGGTGGACCGTGGAAATGGACATATAGATAGACCTTTGTTTTAGGAAAGCTTAATATGTGGAGGACAAGGGCAATGACAAACCCAGCACTATTAATGGGTAAAGCACTGGGAAGATACAGCAGTGATCCTACACAAGGACAGCCACATACATCTATGCCCTCAAGGAGGACCTTTCAATTGTGTTTTGATTTTACATTCATCTGTGTTACAAGCGTTACATTTACAACTGAAACATGATTTATAGCTAGGTATGATGTCATGTATATGTAACATATAGGCCTACTAGTCTTTACAAAAGCATTCACCAAACTTACTGTACGTGTATCTATTTGAATTGATTTTAGAGAATCTAAAATAATGATAAAAATGATGATGTATAAGGAATATGAATGTTTGGTGAATAAATACGTACAAAATGCCAATACGGTACAATGACAATCCTTTTCGTAAATAATTTGATCTGTATTGGTGGTGAAGTGATGAACAGATACACATTTCTAGTGACTGTGTGCCCTCTACCCATAATCCCTCTGTTAATGCCATGGGTAGGAATGTAAACAGGGTTCCTCTGTTTACATGTGTGTGAGGTGGGTTCAACTCCTTCCTGCAGCAGACAGACAAAGGTACAGGGGCGTTCAGAGTGGGTGCCTACTGAGACCTCAGTATACACACAGACCTGGAGCTGAAGCCTACGAAAGGAAAAGCTCACGAAAAACTGTTAGATTCTGTGAACAAGTCAAACAAGCCAACACAAATATGATAAAGTGTCGCTAAACATACGTAAAACAATGTGTACATCAGTGGGGACTCCTCAGAGGAGGGGGAAGGACCACCCTCTTCAGTGAATTTCAGAAAAATGTATATTGTGAAACATTAATAAAGTTATCATTTTTCAGATAAAACTATACTAAATATAGGGTAGGACATGGTAGCCGGAGGACAGCTAGTGTCCGTTTCCTCTGATTACATTGACTTCAAATCAAAACCTAGGAGGCTCGTGGTTCTCAATCCCTTCCATAGACTCACACAGTAATTATGACAACTTCCGGGGGATGTCCTCCAACCTATTAGAATTTTTACAGCATGAACTGATATGTTGTCGACCCAATCAATAGGATCAGAGATTAATCCAGTATACTGAAAAGCATAAGCCAGTAGCGGAGACTTGCAAGTGGCATAACCAATTTGGTGAGCTAGTTGACCAAATTAGAAAAAGACAATAGTTGAACAGTTTTGAACAAATTAATTTCTTCAAAGATGAAGAGAGAGGAGAGAGCTAGCTGATATTTCATCTAGCTAGTTTGCCTACTCAAACACCTGCTCAACAGAGAGGGATGCTATGTTACCAAGCTGGGCTATGGCTGTTCAGCACTGGAACGCTTACATATCAAGGTAAGCTTTGTTTTTGTAAATTATTGCACCGGGGCCCCACAGGTGTAACTGCTAAACTGCTTTGCTAAACTGTACACTGAACTGCATGATTGTAGTGTGTTTACTAAATGCGTTAGCTTCTTAGAAGCTATGTTTTTGACTTGATGTTCGCTAATGTGGTTACAATTTAATATAGGCTGTGTGTGCGATTAGCAGTTGGTTTTTTTTGTTTTTTTTATTTTTTTTTTTTATTTAATGTAATGAAAGTTCGGCTTGGAAAGGTTTTTCTCCTGGTCAAGACGGGGGCCGGCGCAGTGATTGTGTTGTGCACTGAAGTCGACAAAGCGAAGGAAAAGGTGAGAGGAGGAGAGCATGTAAGATGCGAGAAAGGAATTATAAGAAAACGATTGGCTTCCTAAATCAAAGCGAAACTTATTTGCGTGTGATCAGGGGTGTAAATTAATTCCCGCCCAAATTCTGTAAGAAAAAAAGAGCCTTAAAAGGAAGCAAATGAACGAAAAACGGGGATAAACATACCTGAATTTGTCCAAGTAGAAATTCTTGTTTTGCAACATGTTGACTTATGATTAACACTAGACCACTTAGATAGCAGGCATAGACAGTGCAAGGTGGTATGAATGTGTCAATGTCTTTCACCTGATTACACAAAATTTCTCTCTACCTGTATCTATGTTGTTAAATGTTGAACAAGAACAAGCTTTGTTTGGGCAACCTCACATTGATAGGTATAGGGAAAATGTTGAATATCATATAATAGCCTAAACCTATCGATGTTTATGAGCTGGGTGATGGAATATGAATTGACAAGTCCATCCAAAAATGCTGTAATAGAAATAAGGCCCATGCTCATAAACGGCACCGACTGCCGCTGGTATACAGTATTTGTTTCATGACAAACACAATGTTGTTCACTATTGCTCTTTCCCTTTGCTCAATAATCATCGTTGAACGCTAACCAAGACTTGCGTGAAAGCCTGGTTTTAAATCTGGGAGGGTTAAGTGCAAGTAATAAAGTTAATACTTTCAAGCTTAATGTGACCTATATTATATACCATTTAACTAATATGGGGCAGTGACGTCAGCTTGGGTTGCAGCCACTGGTTGATTGGGCGCAAAAAAACCCACCTCATTAAAAAGGTTTATCAATTATCGCATCCCAATCAAGGACGAGCACTCCAAAGCTTCTCAATCATCCTAATTGAATCAAATTAAACAATTTCAGTTTCTTTGGGAGAACGGCGCGCGTCATCTGAGCCCTGCTGGCGAGCGAACGAAATGTGCTTGTCAGATAATGTTTATTAAACGTTGAATCCCTGGCAGGCTGTGTTTGGAGGGAGCACAGGAAAGCTGTCAGCCTCTGCTAGATGAGGACATGGGTCCCTATCCTCAGCATGGAGATCTTCTCCCTTCTACATAATACTGTAGAATCGCCCTGCTGTACTTCACGCCTGAAAATGTATTTAAAAAAGGCTCCCCCATTGTGAAAATGTGTTTAAATCCCTCCATAGGAGGAGGGCTGAACAAAACAAAATGAATTGTATTGAATTGTAAATGTAACAACAATGCTGTTACTCACTGAGCACTGTTCAGGGCAAAGGTGTGAGGATACCCCCACTCTGAGCAGGGTGTTGTTTTGTTTACTGTGTTTGTTGGAGCCTACTTGGCGCTGTGAAGTCGCCTCTAATACAGGGCACAGTGGAGTCACAGTGGAGTCACAGTGGTGTCCTGCTGCCTCTGCTACTTGGCAGAAATCACAACCGTCTCACAGGAACACAAGATCAGTAATGGCAATGGATCATCACCAATGGTATCAACCAATGTACTCACTAGCCATATAGGGAGAGGCACAGCACTCCAACCGCATCCAACTGGTTTTGAGCTGCACTGGTATGCACCTTCATCCTGGCATGACCTGAATACTCAATTGAGATTACTAGCGTTATAAATAGTCAGCTATATTGCTAGGGCTAAAATACCAGCTGTTATAAATAGTCACTAATCATCATGTTAAATGCTATAGTAGCTCTGTCAAGCAAACTAATTGCCTATCAAAATTGGCGCAAATTTTAATTGTGGTAAGTTGTCTCCATAATGATTGATGAGTACCGTTACCAGGAAGTGTTTACCGAATGTAGAATATTTTGTCAAGAAATGCACTCCTCTTTGTTTCTCACAGGCCTGTACACGTCGCCACCCATAATTGAAATGGTTAAAGTATGGGTCATTATTATATCTCTGTTATATATTATATATTTTTATCTCATTTTACTTTAACACTCCAGATTCGGGAAACTGCAATTTTTTGGTAGCATCTCTTCAGCACATGTCAACCATAAACCCGTCACTCATCACACACACCCCTTCCAACCCTAACCACCTCAACCCCAGTCCTTCCACCAGTGGGTGTTGGAGGTCAAAGGTTGTGCTCCCAACATAAGACTTCTGGAACCACTGATCGGAGCGCGTTTGAAAAGCCTAAGGTAAAGGGGGTTACATTTTATGAGGGGCGGCTGAAAGGGGGGCATACCATTTTACCTGTAAGCTGTAGTGAATTGTGATGAGCACATAACGGAAAAGTAAAGGGACAGATCCTGGGGCTTGGTTCCAAGGCTGCAAGACAGACAGGTCTGTCATTGACTTGGAGGACGCAAGTCTTGTCAGCCCTGACACACCCACATAAAAAGTTGTTTCCAAGGTAATAACTGGCACTAACATAGAGCCGTTGTCTTGTGGAGAGTCGAAGATACGGTTTAACGTTTGGAACCTGGAAGGAGAGTGATAGGAGAAATGTCCTGAACTTCAAACAAACCTCCCATCACGAAGCCTGTGAAGGGTTCTCCTGTAATGCATACGGTATAGGAATCAAGGTAAGACCCAGGTACAGACTGTGTGAAGTACAATGTTTATTGTAACCAACAGGGGCATGGCAAACGACAAAGGTTCAAGGCAGAGGGGTCGATAATCCAGAGTAAGGAAGCAAAGGTTACAGGACGGCAGGCAGGCCTCGGGGTCAGGGACGGGCAGAGTGGGTCAGGCGGCGGATAACAGAGCCAGGACAGGCAAAAGTGGGGTCAAAAACCAGGGAGGACGAGAAAAAGAGAAAGCTAAGGAAGAACAGGAGCTGACAAGGAAGAACGCTGGTAAGCTTGAACAAACAAGACGAACTCGCAACAGACAAACAGAAAACACAGGTATGAAAGTACACAGGGGAATAATGGGGAAAAGATGGGCGACACCTGGAGGTTGGGTGGAGACAGAGCACAAAGACAGGTGAAACAAGGATTCAAGGGCAAAATGACATACAGAGCACCAAGTCTAGGACAAAAGGCTTCTGCAACAGCCTTTTTACTCCCAGAAGCCTAAATCGGGCGCTAATTGAGGGTTAATATGTAACATGAATGTATAGTAATGCATAGATGATAACATTGTACATATTAACTCAAATTAGCCCCAACTAACCGGTGCCCCGCACATTGACTCTGTACCGGTACTTAGCTGTATATAGCCTTGCCTCTGTTATTTTCACTGCATTTTCCAATTTACTTTTCTCTTTAAACTTATCTATTCTTTACCTAATAACCTATTTTTTTTAACTTAAAAAAGTTGTACTGTTGGGTTAGGGGCTTGTAAGTAAGGGGCATGTAAGGTCTACACTGTTGTAATTCAACGCTATGTGACAAAATAAACTTTGATTTAATTTGATTGAATTTGTCATTGCCCTAACACTCACTGTTCTGGTATGTTCTGTAGTTATGTTATTACAATTATTTTTCCTCCTTTAATGTGCCAACTGTACATTGATATTTAGTCAACCAATGTAAATTAACTCTGTAAGTGAAATAATACCAAGATTTCCTGGCTTGAGGAAATCAAAAAAAGGGTGAATAAGTTTCCTCAGGCATATTTAGAAAGATTAAGCATTTTTTTTAACATTCTTTGGGCACAAGTGCCAAATTTTGAAGGCACAACAGTTAAGGCCCGCTGAACTCTAAGGTTTTTTAAGCATGGAAAGCAGCTTCTAGAAAATCTCAAGGAGGCCAGGAGTGGACTTGAGCTGCCTATTTAGTGTTTAACAAAAAACTACATTTATTGAGCATTGGGGTAAAAATTGCATTGGCCATGTAGTTAATCGAATAGATGACAAGGTGGGGTTTGAAAATATTAGATCCGACAGTCAACAGGGAATTTACTCCAAGTATATTCAATAGGATAGGTGCTCTGCCATTGTCCGGGGGCACTGGATAAAGAAACACCATGTGTAGGAAAATAATATTTCACTGGTTTTAATAATATTAGGCCGCATTAATCAATTGCTTTACAGATTTGCATTCAATGTTTTTAGATACATTTCATTAATACAAATACAGTGCGCCTTGTAAAGTGATTCAGGCCGTTGACTTTTTTCCACATTTTGTTACCTTACACATTATTCTAAAATTGATAAAAAATTAAATAAATCATCAGCAATCTAGCATGCAATACCCCAATAATGATAAAGTAAAAACAGGTTTTTAGATTTTGGCAGATTTTTATTTTTAAAAAGCTCAGTAAATCCTGTTTCCAGTTACATCCTAGATGTTTTCACAACTTGATTGAGTACACGTGAAGGGTAAATTTCTAATTGATTGGACATGATTTGGAAAGGCACACACTTGTCTATATAAGGTTCCACAGTTGACATTACATGCCAGAGCAAAAAGACCAAGCCATGAGGTTTGAAGGAATTGTCTGCTAGATGCTGCCAGAGACAGGGTTGTGGTCAAGGCACAGATCTAGGATAGGGTACCCAAAACATTTCTGCAGCCATTGGAAGGTCCCAAGAACACTCCGCACATTCCGTAAATGGAAGAAGTTTGGAACAACCAAAGACTCTAACCTAGAGCTGGCTACTGAGCAATCGGGATAAGGGCCTTGGTCAGGGAGGTGACCAAAACCGATGGTCACTCTGACAGAGCTCTAGTACTTCTGTTGGAAATGGGAGAGTCTTTCCGGAACGACCCCATCCCTGCATGGCACTCCAACCTAATCAAAGCCCTTTATGGTAGAGTGGCAAATGGAAAGCCGCTCCTCAGTAAAGGACAGCAGACAGCCTGCTCGGAGTTTGCCAAAAGGCACCTAAAGACTCTCAGACCCATGAAAGAACAAGATTCTATGGTTCTGATTAAAACCAAGAAATCTTTGGCCTTTATTGCCAAAGTGTCACGTCTGGAGGAAAACCTTGTACCATCTCCTACGGTGAGCATGGTGGTGGGCAGATCATGCTGTTGGGGAATGTTTTTTCCAGCAGCAGGGTTTTCTATCCTGCTGCTACAGCGTATAACCCGCCAGCTGTATTTGATAATGTTGTTTGATCGCCAGCAACTCCGTGAAGCATAAGATAGTTTGTCTTTTAATGTCCCGTTGGTAGTTTTAATCTTTCCTCGGTAGTTTTATTTTCCAATGATTTATTTCCAATGATTGGGCACGGTAGCTAGTAGAACGGAGGCAGGGGGTTTAATTCGAAGGCAGCCCGACCTCCATCCTCTTTTTCTCTGTCGTCTCTTCACACAAATGACAGGGATTTTGGACTGTTCCGCGGGAAGGGTAGCAGTTTGTCCTTCACATTGGTCTTCGTTAACGGATAAAAAAGCTTCTGCAGGATCGTGGTAGTAATCTCTGTTCTGAGTCCGGAAGTGTATTTTGTGGTCATCAAGAGCAGCAACATTAGTAACAAAATACAAACAAAAAACACAATGGTTAGGAAATAATGTAAAACGTCAGCCATCTTCCCCAGTGCGAATATAGTCCGAATAAATACACGTGTGCCAAAGCTTGTAGCGTCATACCAAATAAGACTTGAGAGTTGTTAATTGCTGCCAAAGGTGCTTAACGAGTAACTGAGCAAGGGTCTGAATACTTATGTAAATGAAGATTATTTCCCCCCCCCAAAATCATATTTTTTTTTTAACTAAAAAAGATTAGCAAGATGTCTAAACCTGTTTTGGCCTTTGTCCATTCAAATCAAATCGAATTTTATTAGTCACGTTGCGCGCGGATACAATAGTGTAGACCTTACAGTGAAATGCTTACTTTTGCGACCCTAACCGAACAGTGCAGTACCAAAAGATAATGGATAAGATAGAAGATAAAAGTAACAAGTAATTAAAGGGAGCAGTAAAAAAATAACAATATATACAGGGGGGGTACCGGTCACAGAGTCAATGTGGGCGTGGGCACCGGTTAGTTCGAGGTATTTTATTTTATATTTTATTTCACTTTATTTAACCAGGTAGGCTAGTTTGAGAAAACAAGTTCTCATTTACAACTGCGATCTGGCC
>NC_036853.1:15063842-15139867 GCF_002910315.2 Salvelinus sp. IW2-2015
TGGTGTGTGGTGTGAAAATAAAGGATCATGGGAAAAGGTCATCGAAAGTTTTTTTTTACAATTAGGAGTGGTGGTTACTAATCATGTGGAAGTAGCCGGGATTACTGCAGTCTGACATCTGGGCTTAATGTGCATCACATTCACTGTGGAACAGGAAGGGGAAATGTCAAATACACTTTGGATTAATGTACAAGTTTCTGCACATAAGCAGAGTAAAATTTGGTGTCCTCGTGTTATACATAAAACTTCAAGAATGTAGTAAACCAAAATATCATAGTAATCCATCATAAAGTGAGCAAGGCTTCCCTCTCTTTACACTGAGTTTTCAATACCTCTCATTGAAACACAAACCAAAACAACAGACCTGTTTGTCGACGGGGCCTCGGGCCCTCGGTGGCAGAGGTTCCCATAACATCAGGTGTACATATCTTTTGTGTCACCTGTGTCATGTGACGAAGGCAAAAAGCTGCATCTTTCTGCCTTTATAACTTTCACCTTTCTCACCTGGGTGGGCCCTGTCTGGAATCTCTGTTTGGATTAGTGATGATTAACAAGACAAAACATATTAAATCAGGAATCGAGTGTTACTTGTTTTCCCGGACAAATTACAGACAGAGCAGGGCACAGCACTTCCTTTTCATGTTCTTCTGGTGAACCCTCCAAACAAACAGGTCTGCAGTGTACAAGAGAAGCTAGCATCGGAGCTTAAGCCCCATCTGTCATTGCAGTTATTGTGTGGCCTGCAGTTGACCATGCTTGTTCCTGTCTGGCTGGGCTGGGCTGTAGCTACGCTCTCATCTCCTGAGAACTGCAGAGTGCTTTCATTGAACATTACCTGTACTACCGAAGTAAATACAAATTCCTTTGTCGTTTTATGTTGATTTTATTGTCTGGCACATCGATAGATGTGGTTTCGGAAGCCTGGACGTTTCTGGTGAGAATTTGTAAAGGGGAAGGTAGTTCTTGTTCAAAACAAAGCTGAACGGCTAACACACTATGGATCAGAAAAACTAAGAGGGTACAAATATATATCCTGGACAGAAAAAATAGAATCGACCAAGATGAACAGATTGTTTCTAAAATGTATGGTCAAGTTTTTATACAACATATTGTTCTTTGGGGACATTTTCTTGTTCTGAAATTATTTTGCCTCTTTGCTTGTGTTGGACATTGTCAAATGATATGTTCTGGTGAACTGTTTCAAAAATGCTTCCACTGTCATGTACACTTGACTAATTCACATGGATTTACACCTGATCCCCTCTCCTCTCTTTAAGATGGTCCTGTGTGGAATGTGCCTCTTTTAGTCAGTCAAAACACAACATTGTGAGCCATCGTGGTGCTGAACATGGACACTTTGCTGGAGGGTGGGCCTGGTGCCGTACCATAATCCAAAACACACAACGCTGGCCTAACATCAATTGAACAATTCCTTTACAACCATACAGCACATCTGCATATTCAGGGAGAAGAGTACACTGGCCTCCAATGGATCCTCACTAGGCTGTAGTGTATCCTGATAGCATTAGTTACACATTGGAGCTACAAAAGAAAGAATGTTGTGTAAACCCAAGACTAATCCATTTCCTTTTTAATGACGACAGTGCTTTCACTTTGCTTAGTGCTGTCGTTGGAGAAGAGCTTAGGGAGGACTTTTGTCTTCTGAAGTGATCTCAGCCCCTCCTATCTCAGCAAGATCAACACATTCTGATTTGTTTGCTTGGCCAAGAGTAAACTAGCCATAGCACAACACCCAATGGGAGAAGCAGGTCACAAACACATGACGGACAGGTTGGAGCTTGCTGCAGGGAAACTGTTTGTGGAGGACTGGAGCATTAGAATGGGGCATTAGAGGGTTTATCTAAGGTGTGGTCCACCTCAACTCTGGGTAATTATCCAGCATATGACAGCTGAGGGCTGCCAGCCTTGCTCTGCCTCCCTCACACCGGCTGCACTTAACCCATGAGACAGTGGGGGAAAGGACTCGCACTAGTTACCACAATATATCCTTCTCACTTTCCCTCCATTGTTTCTTGACACACACTCTCTCTCTCTCCCTCTCTACGTGTTTCTCACCATCTACCTTCTCTTTTGACACAATTTTAAAAAATCAAAGACCTTGAAATAAACCCTATTAATTGTTCCAATTCATAGCTCTTACTTTTGAACACATATGAAAATAAATGAATGAATAACTGCGCAAACATTTTATTCACAAACTATAACAATCGATTATGATTCATTACTACCTATTTTTTCTGAGCTCGATCCTCCTTGAGCTCCAAGAGAATCCTGTTCTCCATCCATCACTTTTCTTTTCTCTCACCCTCTCTCTTATAGTACGTATAGTATATAGTACGTAGACCTACAGTATACAAAACTGAAATGTGACATCTGATATAGAAACCCATTAGTGTCAAACCTGTAAATCATGAACCCTAGCCCTGACATTTAAATTGTTCAGATGGTGCTAGTCATGAATATTGAAAACATATATGATCAATCATATTTGTACATCACACAGCATTATATGTACAGTACAGCTTATCAATATCATCCGTTGGCAGTGATGTTTGGGAGTGAATACAGGCCCTGGATATAATGTAAAGTATGCTGACAGGCTAAATTAAACTTTCCCTGGGCTGAGCCCTGGCTGTGAGGGAGAGGAGGGAGGGTGTGAACAAACAAACAGGCTCAGAGTGTGTAAACGGCTGCCCCCCCCCCCTCTCTCTCTCTGGTGGAGGAAGGGAGAGGTGATCACAGTGTTGCGTTGCAGTGTTTAATTCGATTATTTATATCACCAGGCTGTGTTAACCTGATTACCGTCCTCAGACGCTCCATAGTTCCCCTGCTCCACACTCTGTCATTGCCGTGGTGACTAGTTAACTTCACACACAGCTCTAATGCTCTGGGGCCATGTTAATAATGTTAATGATGATATTTATTAATGCTCTGGTCTTGGGTATTAGAGGCCTATGATGTGTTTGTCCGTCCGTCAGGGTAAAGACCAAGCAGCCATATGTACGTCTATAGAGGAACAGAACGGCCTGCCAGGCAGGAGCACAGAGCAGAGCAGCATAAACATAAATCCCTCATTAAAACACTGCTAATCCCCACTTCACTGACAGACTAAACTACATTACATTACAGTCTGGAGTAGAGACAACATGATGAGACCCAATCAAACAGCATTATCTGTGCCCTCTTTATGAGCCAGACACACCTTGTAGACTCATTAGAAAGGTGATTTGTCACCTTAAAAGGTGAGCCACTTTGAAATGGGGATAAAATACTATAAAGGCTCTGCCATTGTGCGTATGTGTGCAGTGCTGCATACAAAGTGTACTGTCTTTCATAGGAGTCTGTCTCTCTCAGCTGCCTGGTTACCCCCGACAACCCCAGACTCCATGTCCAATTGCTCCCTGTGATGCGTTGTGCAGGACGTCAAGAGGAGGACGGCATAGAGAACGTCTTCTGGCCTAAGTATGTCACGGCAAAAGCCTACAACTGGGTTGAACAAGGCGTGAAAACAGACCATTCTCTCCCTGCCTGCCCTGGCTGCCAATAGGGAGCTGTCTGTTCCCCTAAAGCAGGCAAGGGAGGGAAGCCTCACCCTCTCCCCTCTCCCTCCAATGTCACAGAGCACCAAGGGATACTATATTTACGTCACGCCTGCCCTTCATAACTCTTTTTTGGGGGGAATAGGCGGGACACTACAGAGAGCGTCAGCCTGGCAGGCAGTGGAGATAGTTAAGATGAAAAGCTAGCGTCTTCACAGTTAGTGATGCAGCAGGAAGCCCTGTCTGGCCCTGGGAGGAAGACAAAGAGCAGAACATAAAGGGAGGGTTTCACTAGACCATTTTACTGGACCACTGTTTGATACCACTGCCAATGCAGACACACTTAAGAACAACCTTGTGAATAAGCTGATAAACAAAAAGGCAATAAATGAATATGCTTACAACGTGATGCATTTGAAGAGTATAGGGGTACAACTAGAAGACAGTAGACATTCCAGACATCCTGAGCCCATATTTTGTCTGAGTGCCGGAAAGAGGCCGTCTTTCGGTTCCTGTGCAGACTGTTATTTTGTTTTGACATTCACCTGCTGTCCTAACTCTGAGCCTTCATCTTCTATGTCTGCTCTTTTAGTGTAGTGGAGAGGGGGGGACTTGGATACTTATACAACCACATGTAAATAAAACACTACAATGAAGAGCTGGAAGAAGGGGAGGACAGAGACGCAATTTGCCCAAGCATATTTACAAGTGGCTCTATTGAATGATACCTTATTTCTGCAGAGTGGCGATTTGGATCCTGTGCGGTTGTTGTGACAGAAAAATACATTAGGGTTACTTTTGTGCAATTATGAGAGATGGGGGGTGATATAACAGGGCTAGACAGTTTGGTCTCTTTCTCTCTTCCCCCTCTTGCTTTCTCCTCCACTGGGTATAGGCCTGCTTTAGTATAAGAGTCTTTGCACTTTGCATCTCCAGGGACCAGCAGAGCTGAGAGGATTAGGTGGATGGCACATCAGTAAAAAAAATCTGATCAAAAGGCTAAGTTGGGGGCAGTTAGAAGGTTGCAGCCCTATAGACCAAAGGGATTTCAAAGGCTCCTAGTTTAACAGAAACCCCTTCTTTATCTTCCGCCACCCATCGGGTTTAGTGGTGGACCGTGGAAATGGACATATAGATAGACCTTTGTTTTAGGAAAGCTTAATATGTGGAGGACAAGGGCAATGACAAACCCAGCACTATTAATGGGTAAAGCACTGGGAAGATACAGCAGTGATCCTACACAAGGGACAGCCACATACATCTATGCCCTCAAGGAGGACCTTTCAATTGTGTTTTGATTTTACATTCATCTGTGTTACAAGCGTTACATTTACAACTGAAACATGATTTATAGCTAGGTATGATGTCATGTATATGTAACATATAGGCCTACTAGTCTTTACAAAAGCATTCACCAAACTTACTGTACGTGTATCTATTTGAATTGATTTTAGAGAATCTAAAATAATGATAAAAATGATGATGTATAAGGAATATGAATGTTTGGTGAATAAATACGTACAAAATGCCAATACGGTACAATGACAATCCTTTTCGTAAATAATTTGATCTGTATTGGTGGTGAAGTGATGAACCAGATACACATTTCTAGTGACTGTGTGCCCTCTACCCATAATCCCTCTGTTAATGCCATGGGTAGGAATGTAAACAGGGTTCCTCTGTTTACATGTGTTGAGGTGGGTTCAACTCCTTCCTGCAGCAGACAGACAAAGGTACAGGGGCCGTTCAGAGTGGGTGCCTACTGAGACCTCAGTATACACACAGACCTGGAGCTGAAGCCTACGAAAGGAAAGCTCACGAAAAACTGTTAGATTCCTGTGAACAAGTCAAACAAGCCAACACAAATATGATAAAGTGTCGCTAAACATACGTAAACACATGTGTACATCAGTGGGGACTCCTCAGAGGAGGGGGGAGGACCACCCTCTTCAGTGAATTTCAGAAAAATGTATATTGTGAAACATTAATAAAGTTATCATTTTTCAGATAAAACTATACTAAATATAGGGTAGGACCATGGTGTAGCCGGAGGACAGCTAGTGTCCGTTCTCCTCTGATTACATTGACTTCAATACAAAACCTAGGAGGCTCGTGGTTCTCAATCCCTTCCATAGACTCACACAGTAATTATGACAACTTCCGGGGGATGTCCTCCAACCTATTAGAATTTTTACAGCATGAACTGATATGTTGTCGACCCAATCAAAGGATCAGAGAATTAATCCAGTACTGAAAGCATAAGCTACAGCTAGCGAGCACTGCAGTGCATAACATTTGGTGAGTAGTTGACTCAAATAGAAAGACAATAGTTGAACAGTTTTGAACAAATTAATTTCTTCAAAGATGAAGAGAGAGAGAGAGCTAGCTATATTTCATCTAGCTAGTTTAGCCTACTCAAACACCTAGCTCAAACAGAGAGGGATGCTATGTTACCAAGCTGGCTATGGCTGTTCAGCACTGGAACGCTTACATATCAAGGTAAGCTTTTGTTTTTGTAAATGTATTGCCACCGGGGCCCCACAGTGTAACTGCTAAACTGCTTGCTAACTGTACACTGCACTGCATGATTGTAGTGTGTTTACTAATGCGTTAGTTCTAGAAGCTATGTTTTTGACTTGATGTTCGCTAATGTGGTTACAATTATATAGGCTGTGTGTGCGATTAGCAGTTATGTATGAAGGTTCGGCTTGGAAAGGATTTTTCTCCTGGTCACAGACAGCTGATGTGTTGTGCACTGAAGTCCACAAGCGAAGAGAAAAGGTGAGAGGAGGAGAGCATGTAGATGCGAGAAGGAATTATAGAACGATCTGGCTTCTATCAAAGCGAACTGTATTTGCGTGTGATCAGGGGTGTATTAATTCCGCCAATTCTGTAGAAAAAAAGAGCCTTAAAAGGAAGCAAACTGAACGAAACGGGGATAAACATACCTGAATTTGTCCAATATGAATTCTTGTTTGCAACTGTTGGACTTATGATTACACACTAGACCAGCTAGATGCAGGCAAGACAGTGCAAGGTGGTATTGAATGTGTCAATGTCTTTCACCTTGATTACACAAATTTCTCTCTACCTGTATCTATGTTGTAAATGTTGACACAAGCTTTGTTTGGAGCAACCTCATGATAGGTATAGGGAAAATGTGAATATCATATAATAGCCTAAACCTATCGATGTTATATTGAGCTGGGTGAATGGAATATGAATGACAGTCATCCAAAATGCTGTAATAGAAATAAGGCCATGCTCATAAACGGCACCGACTGCCGCTGGTATACATATTTGTTCATGACCAACACCATGTTGTTCTATTGCTCTTTCCCTTTGCTCATAATCATGTTGAACCTAACCAAGCCTTGCTGAAACCTTGGTTTAAATCTGGAGGTTAAAGTGCAAGTAATAAAGTTAATACTTCAAGCTTAATGTGACCCATATTATAACCATTTAACTAATATGGGGCAGTGCACGTCAGCTTGGGTTGCAGCCACTCGTTGATTGGGCGCAAAAACCACCTCATTAAAAGGTTTATCAATTATCGCATCCCATCAGGACGAGCACTCAGCTTCTCATCACCTAATTGAATCATTAAACAATTTCAGTTTCTTGGGAGATACGGCGCGCGTCATCCTGAGCCCTCTGGCGAGCGACGATGTGCTTGTCAGATATGTTTATTAACGTTGAATCCCCTGGCAGGCTGTGTTTGGAGGGAGCACAGAAAGCTGTCAGCCTCTGCTAGATGAGAGACATGGGTCTATCTCAGCTGGAGATCTCTCCCTTCTACATAATACTGTAGATCGCCCTGCTGTACTTCACGCTGAAAAATGTATCTTAAAAAGGCTCCCCCATTGTGAAAATGTGTTAAATCCCTCCAAGGAGGGGGCTGAACAAAACAAATGATTGTATTGAATTGTAATCGTAACAACAATGCTGTTACTCACTGAGCACTGGTCAGGGCAAAGGTGTGAGGATACCCCCACTCTGAGCAGGGTGTTGTTTGTACTGTTTGTGGAGCCACTTGGCCTGTGAACGTCCCTCTAATACAGGGCACAGTGGAGTCACAGTGGAGTCACAGTGGTGTCCTGGCTGCCTCTGCTACTTGGCAGAATCACAACCGTCTCACAGGACACAAACAGTGAATGGCATGGATCATCACCATGGTATCACCATGTCACTCACTAGCATTACAATGAGAGAGGCACAGACACCCACCGCCATCCACTGTTGAGCTGCACTGTATGCACCTTCATCCTGGCATGACCTGAATACTCAATTGAATACTAGCGTTATAAATAGTCAGCTAATTGCTAGGGCTAAAAATACCAGCTGTATAAATAGTCAACTAATCATCATGTTAAATGCTCATAGTACATCTAAGCAAAACTAATTGCCTATCAAAATTGGCGCAAATTTTATTGTGGTAGTTGTCTCCATAATGATGATGAGACCGTTACAGGAGTGTTTACCGAATGTAGAATATTTTGTCAAGAAATGCACTCCTCTTTGTTTCTCACAGGCTGTCAGCAGCACCCATATTAAATGGTTATAATATGGGTCACATTAAGCTTGACATATTAACTTTATTACTTGTACTTTAACCTCCAGATTTAAACTGCAATTTTTGGTAAGCATCTCTTCAGCCACATGTCAACCATACCCGTCACTCATCCACACACCCCTTCCACCCTAACCACCCAAACCCCCAGTCCTTTCCACCAGTGGTGTTGGAGGTCAAGGTGTCGCTCCCCACATAAACTTCTGGAACCACTGATCGGAGCGTTTGAAAGCTAAGGTAAGGGGGTGTACATTTATGAGGGCGGCTGAAAGGGGGGCAACCATTTTACCTGTAAGCTGTAGTGAATTGTGATGAGCACATAACGGAAAAGTAAGGGACAGATCCTGGGGCTTGGCCAGGCTGCAGACAGACAGGTCTGTCATGTGACTTGGAGGACCAAGTCTGTCCCCACTGCACACACCCACATAAAAGTTGTTTCCAAGGTAATACTGCACTACATAGAGCCGTTGTCTTGTGGAGAGTCAGAGATACGGTTAACTTTGAACCTGGAGGAGAGTGATAGGGAGAATGTCTGACTTCACAAACCTCCCATCACGAAGCTGTGAAAGGGTCTCTGTAATGCATACGGTATCAGGAATCAAGGTAAGACCCAGGTACAGACTGTGTGAAGTAACAATGTTTATTGTAACCACAGGGGCATGCAAACGACAGGTCAAGGCAGGCAGGGGTCGATAATCCAGAGTAGGAGCAAAGGTACAGGACGGCAGGCAGGCTCAGGGTCAGGGACGGGCAGAGTGGTCAGGCGGGCGGATACAGAGCCAGGACAGGCAAGTGTCAAAAACCAGGAGGACGAGAAAAAGAGAAGCTAGGAAAAGACAGGAGCTGACAGGAAGAACGCTGGTAAGCTTGACAAACAAGACGAACTCGCAACAGACAAACAGAAAACACAGGTATAAGTACACAGGGGATAATGGGGAAGATGGGCGACACCTGGAGGTGGGTGGAGACGAGCACAAAGACAGGTGAAACAGATCAGGGCATGACATACAGAGCACCAAGTCTAGGACCAAAAGGCTTCTCAACAGCTTTTACTCCCAAGCCTAAATCGGGCTAATTGAGGTAATATGTACATGAATGTATAGTTAATGCATAGATGATAACATGTACATATTAACTCAATTAGCCCAACTAACCGGTGCCCCCGCACATTGACTCTGTACCGGTACTAGCTGTATATAGCCTTGCTACTGTTATTTTCACTGTCATTTTCCAATTTACTTTTCTTCTTTACTTATCTATTCTTTACCTAATACCTATTTTTTTACTTAAAAATTGTACTGTTGGTTAGGGCTTGTAAGTAAGCATGTAAGGTCTACAACTGTTGTATTCAACGCATGTGACAAATAAACTTTGATTTAATTTGATTTGAATTTGTCATTGCCTTAACACTCACTGTTCTGGTATGTTCTGTAGTTATGTTATTCAATTATTTTTCCTCTTTAATGTGCCAACTGTACATTGATATTTAGTCAACCAATGTAATTACTCTGTATGAAATATACCAGATTCCTGGCTTGAGAATCAAAAGGGTGATAAAGTTTCCTCAGGCATATTTAAAGATTAGCATTTTTTTACATTCTTTGGGCTACAAGTGCAATTTGAGGCACAACAGTTAAGGCCGCTGAATCTAAGGTTTTTAGCATGGAAAGCAGCTTTCTAGAAATCTCAGGCAGGCCCAAGGAGTGAGCTTGGCTCCTATTTAGGTGTTTAACAAAAAAAACTACATTATTGAGCATCTTGGGGTAAAAATTGCATTGGCCATGTAGTAATCGAATAGATGACAAGGTGAGGGTTTGAATATATAGATCCGACCAATCAACAGGGAATTTACTCCAGTATATTCATAGGATAGGTGGCTCTGCCATTGTCCGGGGGCACTGGATAGAAACACCATGTGTAGGAAAATAACTATTTCACTGGTTTATACATTATTAGGCCCATAATCATTGCTTTACACAGATTTGCATTCAATGTTATTAGATACATTTCATTAATACAAATACAGCGCCTTCGTAAAGTATTCAGGCCCCTTGACTTTTTCCACATTTTGTTACCTTACAGCATTATTCTAAAATTGATAAAAAATAAATAAATCATCAGCAATCTACATGCAATACCCCATAATGATAAAGTAAAAACAGGTTTTTAGAAATTTTGGCAGATTTTTTTTTTAAAAGCTCAGTAAATCCTGTTTCCATTGATCATCCTTGAGATGTTTCTACAACTTGATTGGAGTCCACGTGAGGTAAATTCTATTGATTGGACATGATTTGGAAAGGCACACACTTGTCTATATAAGGTTCCACAGTTGACATTACATGCCAGAGCAAAGACCAAGCCATGAGGTTGAAGGAATTGTCTGTAGAGCTCCGAGACAGGGTTGTGTCAAGGCACAGATCTAGGGAAGGGTACCAAAACATTTCTGCAGCATTGAAGGTCCCAAAGAACACTCCACAATTCCGTAAATGGAAGAAGTTTGGAACCACCAAGACTCTACCTAGAGCTGGCTAAACTGAGCAATCAGGGGATAAGGGCCTTGGTCAGGGAGGTGACCAAGAACCCGATGGTCACTCTGACAGAGCTCTAGTACTTCTGTGGAAATGGGAGAGTCTTCCGGAACGACACCCATCCCTGCAGCACTCCACCAATCAAGCCTTTATGGTAGAGTGGCCAAATGGAAGCCGCTCCTCAGTAAAAGGCACAGACAGCCTGCTCGGAGTTTGCCAAAAGGCACCTAAAGACTCTCAGACCATGAGAAACAAGATTCTATGTTCTGATTAAACCAAGAACTCTTTGGCCTTTATGCCAAGTGTCACGTCTGGAGGAAACCTTGTACCATCCCTACGGTGAAGCATGGTGGTGGCAGCATCATGCTGTGGGGATGTTTTTCAGCAGCAGGGTTTTCTATCCTGCTGCTACAGCGTATAACCCGCCAGCTGTATGTTGATAATGTTGTTGATCAGCCACAACTCCGTGAAGCATAAGATATTTGTTTTTAATGTCCCGTTGGTAGTTTAATCTTCCTCGTAGTTTTATTTTCCAATGATTTTATTTTCCAATGATTGCACGGTAGCTAGTAGAACGGAAGGCAGGGGGGGTTTATTCGGAAGGCAGCCCGACCTCCATCCTCTTTTTCTCTGTCGTCTCTTCACACAAATGACAGGGATTTGGGCCTGTTCCCGGGAAAGCAGTTTGTCCTTCACATTGGTCTCGTTAACGGATAAAAAAGCTTCTGCCAGATCGTGGTGAGTAATCTCTGTTCTGATGTCCGGAAGTTATTTTTGGTCATAAGAGCAGCAACATTATGTACAAAATACAAACAAAAGAACACAATTGGTTAGGATCATGTAAAACGTCAGCCATCTTCCCCAGTGCCGAATATAGTCCCTGAATAAATACACGTGTGCCAAGCTTGTAGCGTCATACCAAATAAGACTTGAGGTTGTAATTGCTGCCAAAGGTGCTTCAACGAAGTACTGAGCAAAGGGTCTGAATACTTATGTAAATGAGATATTTCCCCCCCCCCCAAAATCATATAAATTAGCAAAAATGTCTAAACCTGTTTTGGCTTTGTCATTCAAATCAAATCGAATTTTATTAGTCACGTGCGCCGGATACAATAGGTGTAGACCTTACAGTGAAATGCTTACTTGCGAGCCCCTAACCGACAGTGCAGTACCAAAAGATATGGATAAGATTAGAAGATAAAAGTAACAAGTAATTAAAGGGGAGCAGTAAAAAAATAACAATATATACAGGGGGGGTACCGGTACAGAGTCAATGTGCGTGGGCACCGGTTAGTCGAGGTATTTTTATTTTATTTTTTTATTTCACCTTTATTTAACCAGGTAGGCTAGTTGAGAACAAGTTCTCATTTACAACTGCGATCTGGCCAAGATAAAGCATAGCAGTGTGAACAGACAACAACACAGAGTTACACATGGAGTAAACAATAAACAAGACAATAACACAGTAGGGGAAAAAATGAGTCTATATACATTGTGTGCAAAAGGCATGAGGAGGTAAGCAATAAATAGGCCATAGGAGCGAATAATTACAATTTAGCAGATTAACACTGGAGTGATAAATCATCAGATGATCATGTGCAAGTAGAGATACTGGTGTGCAAAAGAACAGAAAAGTAAATAAATAAAAACAGTAAGGGGATGAGGTAGGTAAATTGAGTGGGCTATTTACAGATGGACTATGTACAGCTGCAGCGATCGGTTAGCTGCTCAGATAGCAGATGTTTAAAGTTGGTGAGGGAAATAAAAGTCTTCAGCGATTTTTGCAATTCGTTCCAGTCACAGGCAGCAGAGAACTGGAAGGAAAGGCGGCCAAATGAGGTGTTGGCTTTTGGGATGATCAGTGAGATATACCTGCTGGAGCGCGTGCTACGGGTGGGTGTTGTTATCGTGACCAGTGAACTGAGATAAGGCGGAGCTTTACCTAGCATGGACTTATAGATGACCTGGAGCCAGTGGGTCTGGCGACGAATATGTAGCGAGGGCCAGCCGACTAGAGCATACAGGTCGCAGTGGTGGGTGGTATAAGGTGTTTTAGTAACAAAACGGATGGCACTATGATAAACTGCATCTAGTTTGCTGAGTAGAGTATTGGAAGCTATTTTGTAGATGACATCGCCGAAGTCGAGGATCGGTAGGATAGTCAGTTTTACTAGGGTAAGTTTGGCGGCGTGAGTGAAGGAGGCTTTGTTGCGAAATAGAAAGCCGATTCTTGATTTGATTTTGGATTGGAGATGTTTAATATGAGTCTGGAAGGAGAGTTTACAGTCTAGCCAGACACCTAGGTATTTGTAGATGTCCACATATTCTAGGTCGGAACCGTCCAGGGTGGTGATGCTAGTCGGGCGGGCGGGTGCAGGCAGTGAACGGTTGAAAAGCATGCATTTGGTTTTACTAGTGTTTAAGAGCAGTTGGAGGCCACGGAAGGAGTGTTGTATGGCATTGAAGCTCGTTTGGAGGTTAGATAGCACAGTGTCCAAGGAAGGGCCAGAAGTATACAGAATGGTGTCGTCTGCGTAGAGGTGGATCAGGGAATCGCCAGCAGCAAGAGCAACATCATTGATATATACAGAGAAAAGAGTCGGCCCGAGAATTGAACCCTGTGGTACCCCCATAGAGACTGCCAGAGGACCGGACAACATGCCCTCCGATTTGACACACTGAACTCTGTCTGCAAAGTAGTTGATGAACCAGGCGAGGCAGTCATCAGAAAAACTGAGGCTACTGAGTCTGCCGATAAGAATATGGTGATTGACAGAGTCGAAAGCCTTGGCCAGGTCGATGAAGACGGCTGCACAGTACTGTCTTTTATCGATGGCGGTTATGATATCATTTAGTACCTTGAGCGTAGCTGAGGTGCACCCGTGACCGGCTCGGAAACCGGATTGCACAGCGGAGAAGGTACGGTGGGATTCGAGATGGTCAGTGATCTTTTTATTAACTTGGCTTTCGAAGACCTTAGATAGGCAGGGCAGGATGGATATAGGTCTGTAACAGTTTGGGTCCATGGTGTCTCCCCTTTTGAAGAGGGGGATGACCGCGGCAGCTTCCCAATCCTTGGGGATCTCAGACGATATGAAAGAGAGGTTGAACAGGATGGTAATAGGGGTTGCGACAATGGCGGCAGATAGTTTCAGAAATAGAGGGTCTAGATTGTCAAGCCCAGCTGATTTGTATGGATCCAGGTTTAGCAGCTCTTTCAGAACATCTGCATTTGGGTAAAGGAGAAGCTGGGGACGCTTGTGCGAGTAGCTGCGGGGGCGGGGGGTGGGGGGGCGGAGCTGTTGGCCGAGGATGGAGTAGCCAGGTGGAAGGCATGGCCAGCCGTTGAGAAATGCTTGTTGAAGTTTTCGATTATCATGGATTTATCGGTGGTGACCGTGTTACCTAGCCTCAGTGCAGTGGGCAGCTGGGAGGAGGTGCTCTTGTTTTCCATGGACTTTACAGTGTCCCAGAACTTTTTGGAGTTAGAGCTACAGGATGCAAATTTCTGCTTGAAAAAGCTAGCCTTTGCTTTCCTGACTGGCTGCGTGTATTGGTTCCTGACTTCCCTGAACAGTTGCATATCGCGGGGACTATTCGATGCTATTGCAGTCCGCCACAGGATGTTTTTGTGCTGGTCGAGGGCAGTCAGGTCTGGAGTGAACCAAGGGCTATATCTGTTCTTAGTTCTGCATTTTTTGAACGGGGCATGCTTATCTAAGATGGTGAGGAAGTTACTTTTAAAGAATGACCAGGCATCCTCAACTGACGGGATGAGGTCAATATCCTTCCAGGATACCCGGGCCAGGTCAATTAGAAAGGCCTGCTCGCAGAAGTGTTTTAGGGAGCGTTTGACAGTGATGAGGGGTGGTCGTTTGACCGCGGACCCGTAGCGGATACAGGCAATGAGGCAGTGATCGCTGAGATACTGATTGAAGACAGCAGAGGTGTATTTGGAGGGCAAGTTGGTCAGGATAATGTCTATGAGGGTGCCCATGTTTACGGATTTAGGGTTGTACCTGGTGGGTTCCTTGATGATTTGTGTGAGATTGAGGGCATCTAGCTTAGATTGTAGGACTGCCGGGGTGTTAAGCATATCCCAGTTTAGGTCACCTAACAGAACAAACTCTGAAGCTAGATGGGGAGCGATCAATTCACAGATGGTGTCCAGGGCACAGCTGGGAGCTGAGGTGGGTCGGTAGCAGGCGGCAACAGTGAGACTTATTTCTGAAGAGATTTTTTTTWAAATTAGAAGTTCGAACTGTTTGGGTATGGACCTGGAAGGTATGACATTACTTTGCAGACTATCTCTGCAGTAGATTGCAACTCCTCCCCCTTTGGCAGTTCTATCCTGACGGAAAATGTTATAGTTGGGTATGGAAATCTAAGAATTTTTGATGGCCTTCCTAAGCCAGGATTCAGACACGGCAAGGACATCAGGGTTGGCAGAGTGTGCCAAAGCAGTGAGTAAAACAAACTTAGGGAGGAGGCTTCTGATGTTGACATGCATGAAACCAAGGCTTTTTCGATCACAGAAGTCAACAAATAAGGGTGCCTGGGGACATGCAGGGCCTGGGTTTACCTCCACATCATCCGAGGAACAGAGGAGTAGTAGGATGAGGGTGCGGCTAAAGGCTATCAAAACTGGTCGCCTAGAGCGTTGGGGACAAAGAATAAAAGGAGCAGATTTCAGAGCATGGTAGAATAGATTCAGGGCATAATGTGCAGACAGGGGTATGGTGGGGTGCGGGTACAGCGGAGGTAAGCCCAGGCACCGGGTGATGATAAGAGAGATTGTATCTCTGGACATGCTGGTTATAATGGGTGAGGTCACCGCATGTGTGGGAGGTGGGATAAAGGAGGTGTCAGAGGTATGAAGAGTGGAACTAGGGGCTCCATTGTAGTATGTACATGTAGGTAGAGTTAATTAAAGTGACTATGCATAGATGACAACAGAGAGTGGCAGTGGTGTGGGGAGGGGAGGGAGGGCAATGTGAATAGTCTGGGTAGCCATTTGACTAGATGTTCAGGAGTCTTATGGCTTGGGGGTAGAAGCTGTTCAGAAGCCTCTTGGACCTAAACTTGGTGCTCCGGTACCACTTTCCGTGTGATTGCAGAGAGAACAGTCTAGGGTGGCTGGAGTCTTTGACAATTTTCAGGGCCTTCCTCTGACACCGCCTGGTATAGAGGTCCTGGATGGCAGGAAGCTTGGCCCCAGTGATGTACTGGGCCGTACGCACTGACCTCTGTAGTGCCTTGCGGTCGGAGGCTGAGCAGTTGCCATATCATGCAGTGATGCAACCAGTCAGGATGCTCTCGATGGTGCAGCTGTAGAACCTTTTGAGGATCTGAGGACCCATGCCAAATCTTTTTAGTCTCCTGAGGGGGAATAGGTTTTGTCGTGCCCGCTTCACGACTGTCATGGTGTGCATGGACCATGTTAGTTTGTTGGTGATGTGGACACCAAGGAACTCTCAACCTGCTCTACTGCAGCCCCGTCGAAGATAATGGGGGTGTGCTCTGTCCTCTTTTTCCTGTAGTCCACAATCATCTCCTTTGTCTTAATCACGTTGAGGGAGAGATTATTGTCCTGGCAACACACAGCCAGGTATCTGACCTCCTCCCTATAGGCTGTCTCGTTGTTGTTGGTGATCAGGCCTACCACTGTTGTGTCATTGGCAAATTTAATGATGGTGTTGGAGTCATGCCTGGCCGTGCAGTCATGAGTGAACAGGGAGTACAGGAGGGGGCTGAGCACGCACCACTGAGGGGCCCCTTTGTTGAGGATCAGCTTGGCGGGTGTGTTGTTACCTACCCTTACCACCTGGGGGCGGCTCATCAGGAAGTCCAGGATCCAGTTGCAGAGGGAGGTGTTTAGTCCCAGGGTCCTTAGCTTATTGATGAGCTTTGAGGGCATTATGGTGATGAACGCTCAGCTGTAGTCAATGAATAGTATTCTCACATATGTAGGTGTTCCTTCTGTCCAGGTGGGAAAGGGAAGTGTGGAGTGCAATAGAGACTGCATCATCTGTGGATCTGTTGGGGCGGTATGCAAATTGGAGTGGGTCTAGGGTTTCTGCGATGATGGTGTTGATGTGAGCCATGGCCAGCCTTTCAAAGTACTTAATTGTCACACCCTGATCTGTTTCACCTGTCCTTGTGATTGTCTCCACCCTCTCCAAGGTGTCGCTTATTATTCCCGGTGTACATATCCCTGTGTTTCCTGTCTCTCTGTCCCAGTTCATCTTGTATGTTTTTTCAAGTCAACCAGTGTGTTTTTTCGTACTCCTTTTTCTATTCTCTTTTTGCTAGTCCTCCCGGGTTTTGACCCTTGCGTGTGTTCTGGACCCCAATTCCAACCTGCCTGACCATTCTGCCTGCCCTGACCTCGAGCCTGACTGCCCTTCGGTACCTCCTGGACTCTGAACTGGTTTTGACCTTTTGCCTGTACACAACCATTATTTTGCCTACCCCTTTTTGGATTATTAATAAACTTCAAAGACTCTAACCATCTGCCTTCTGTGTCTGTATCTGGGTCTCGCCTTGTGCCCTTATATTCATGGCTAGAGACGTGAGTCCTATGGGTCGGTAGTCATTTAAGCAGGTTACCTTAGTGTTCTTGGGCACAGGCACTATGGTGGTCTGCCTAAAACATGTTGGTATTACAGACTCGGACAGGGAGAGGTTGAAAGTGTCATTGAAGACAGTTGCTAGTTGGTCAGCACATGCTTGCGGTACAAGTCCTGGTAATCCGTCTGGCCCTGCGGCCTTGTGAATGTTGACCTGTCTAAAGGTCTTAATCACATCGTCTGCGGAGAGCGTGATCACACAGTCTTCCGGTACAGCTGGTGCTCTCATGCATGTTTCAGTGTTATTTGCCTCGAAGCGAGCATAGAAGTAGTTTAGCTCGACCGGTAGGCTCATGTCACTGGGCAGCTCTCGGCTGTGCTTCCCTTTGTAGTCTGTAATGGTTTGCAGGCCCTGCCACATCCGACGAGCGTCAGAGCCGGTGTAGTATGACTCAATCTTAGTCCCGTATTGACACTTTGCCTGTTTGATGGTTTGTCGGAAGGCATAGCGGGACTTCTTATGCTTCCGGGTTAGAGTCCTGCTCATTGAAAGCGGCAGCTCTACCCTTTAGCTCAGTGCGAATGCTGCCTGTAATCCATGGGTTCTGGTTGGGGTATGTACGTACGGTCACTGTGGGGACGACGTCATCGATGCACTTATTGATGAAGCCAATGACAGATGTGGTGTACTCCTCAATGCCATTGGAGGAATCCCGGAACATATTACAGTCTGTGCTAGCAAAACAGTCCTGTAGCTTAGCATCTGCTTCATCTGACCACTTTTTTTTATTGATCTAGTCACTGGTGCTTCCTGCTTTCATTTTTGCTTGTAAGCAGTAATCAGTAGGATAGAATTATGGTCAGATTTGCCAAATGGAGGGCGAGGGAGAGCTTTGTATGCATCTCTGTGTGTGGAGAATAGGTGGTCCAGAGTTCTTTTCCCTCTGGTGGGGTATTGTGTGGAGATTGATGAGGGAAAAAAGCTATTTAATACATTTTAAAATAAGGCTGTAACCTAACAAAATTTGGAAAAAGTCAAGAGGTCAGAATATTTACCAAAGGCACTGTAAATTGAGATGAGTAAAACAGTGATCTGAGTGGTGCTTCAATTTAAGGGTTTGGTATGTTGTCTACTGTAAGAAAACACCATTAACAATGAGCCTTTATAATAGCACTGAACATGATTGTGAATTTCATGAGGAACAATGAGGGATTTCAGTCCTCTACTGTCTGTCTCTGCTGCCTCATCACAGTAGGCAATTGCTAATTTAGGCCTGTGGGTGAGATCCCAGGGAGGCAGAGTAAGGGTTTAGCAGAGGTGACTTGTTTTGCAAGCAGATCTCAGCCATAAGGCTTGCTAGTGCTACAGAGCTAGCAGAGAAAGAGCTCAGGTAGTCATATTGGGCCAGAACAGGTGCTTCGGTGCCAAGAAACCTAATCCTATTAATAAAACAAAAATCTAAGCAAACATGACAGTCCTAACCTCTGAGCACACTCCTGTCTCTGCCCAATCCAGCCCTGGAATCTTAAAAGCCAGTCATGGACAAGCTCCAGCCGGGTATTTTCACCACTTGGAGTGCGGTGAAGTCACACACTGCATCCCAGGTTGGGCATGCGGGCAGAACCTTGACACATGCAGACCGACTGTACAGCTGTTAGAGGTGCTTCCACAATGGAGAACATGTCTTCTTAGCAGATGTAATTACAATATGAATGGTTTAATAAAAGGATGATACAGCAGAAACATGCAAATACATGTGAATACATTAGCTGGTAGAGTAGGATTTATATAATATAACTAGGGGCATGGATTCACAAGTGCCATAAATACTTTACATAATAGTAATGTTCACGCAAAAGTGCATTAAATAAAAAAATAACGACCATTTACTGAGTCTCATGTGGGCAAAACTGAAAGACTAACCTGACAGTGACCATTTCCTCAATGGCCTCCCAAGTACAGATGATAAATGTTATTGCTCAGTCTCATTTGCTCCAGTTTCATGTGTGCTCATTCAGTTACAGTAGGTAATGTTAGTCATTCTCGATATGGATGACAACTCCAGAGGGAAAAATGTTAAATGATCAGCACTGCCAATAGAGTACATATATGGAAAGATAAGACTTTTGTGGATAAGGTTCACTGCTATCACCAACTGCTTTGTGCAATATTTTTCTTCAGATATAATTGCTTATCTCAGTCTTTTCACTGTATATGCCAACCCTAACAGAGGTAAAACAGTGGATTTATCTTCAGAAACATTGCACCTTCTAGAGTGGAAAGACAAGACAGTCTACAGTCATTTTATTGGCAACTGTACAACTGGAAGGACATTGTTGCATTGACAAGGTAAAAAACAGCCTTCATACAGAGGTGAGGTGAGACACCTCCCTGATAAGAAACAATTCAAACACTCATCATGGCCAATATAACCAGCTTTCCAGGACAAGACAAACAGTGTTTAACAATTACATTTTTATAACAAATTCTCACTTTGGTATTTTGCATTATCTTGTGCTGCAACCACTGAAAGCCACCAGATTGTGCACAAGCCTCATTCACTCAACTAGTATGCTTCCCTCAGGGGTGAACTGGCCAACCTGCATTTTGGACAAATGCCAGATGGGCTGGTCCATTTTTAGCCTAGTGGGCCGGTCTAAATTGTATTTTTTTGTGTGCAAAATTATGATCATCTGGCTACAAATGGGGGCCCCGAGGGAAAAATTTGCCAAAGTGGGGGCCTCAAGGGGAAAAAAGTCCAGTTTGTCAGAAATGGCTCCCGAGTGCCTCCGTGTTCTAAGGCACAGCATCTCTGTGCAAGAAGCACCACTACAGTCCCTGGTTCGAATCCAGGCTGTATCACATCTGGCCATGATTGGGAGTCCCATAGGGTGCCGCACAATTGGCCCAGGTCCACCTATGCTCCTTTGAAAATCACAGTGTAACTATTTATTCAGAGCTGCGATGGTTCATTCCATTGGGATTTAAAACTTCACCTAAAAAGATGGGTGAAAAGCAAATCAGTTGTTTGGCAAGGATTAGAATAGAAAGGTGGTGTTACTGAATGACAAAGTGGCCTTTGGTGGGATCTTTACTCCTATTTAAATATTACCCATATACTAATAACTAGGGCCTCACTGCAGACAATCCAGGACAAATATTTGGTTTGACTTGTTTTCCCTTCACTGTCAATGGTCCGTGCTGATGGAATCCATGGCTAAGGTCTCAATCTGGTTAGTCCTCCGGTCTAACCCTGTTGTGTGGCTAAGGGGACACCTGCTAGAAAAACACACTTGGTTGGGCACAAATGAAAGGATTGCTAAGCACTTCATGGCAGGCATGAAAATTCCGCTTTGTCTTACCTAATGAATACTTTCTTATGCTGAGGAATGACAGCAGAGATACCAGGGGAGGAATCTCAACTGTCCTGCATATGAAAGGCAGGGCAGGAAGAAAGTGTGCCTTTGAAAATGAGTGCACATATGGGGAGCCTCCCCACGCATTGAAGAAAGTGGTAATTCATGTGTAGTGAATGACTCTGAAAGCAGTCTGAATAGGACCCCAACAATGGGAAAGTTTTAAAGCTGAGGCATGGGAGAAAAAAGAAAAGAAAAGATGTTAAAAGATGGCGGCTGCCTGCGAAGTTGCCACTCCAGCCCCAATCCTCTTTCACCTCTCCTTTATGATGGCTGCAGAGTTTGTTTTGTGTCAGTCGTCAGTTTACAATAGAGTTCATCTGCACTAGTTTCATTCCTGTGTGCATCTGAATGGTTTCAGCAATGGTCTATAGACACATAAGTGTGCATACTATTATGGCTCAGGTATCTAAGGGAAAATCACTAGACCAAAATAATGAGTAATTTGAGCCCCAGGCCAGTTGCCATGAGAGACATTTCCTGATAAAACACACAGATATGTAATTTAATCTATTCTATAGTAGTAGTAGGCTACTGAGAAATAAAAACAACGTGGTATGTTAAATCAAATCAAATTCAAGGAAGCTAAATATAAAAGATGATTCACTCCCTAGAGGCTAAAGAAAACCAACAATACTTTATACTTGACACTTGGCTTTGCCTGCCCAGAAAACACCTGTGGTTGTAATGTCAGACTTGTTTTCCTTGAACGATGTGCTTGGTAAAGCACACACACCCTGCAACGTCTACCTGTGTATAGTATCATACAGGAGGAGGAGGAGGAGAGTGATGGAATGCTGTGTGTCCAGCAGATATGAGTCGTTAGGTCTGTGAAGTTTGCCTTCTCCGGCTGTGTGGACCTCCCACAGCCCAGGGCAGGTCTTATCTGCAAAACAGAGATGCTGTTTGCACCTCTGTATTATAAATTGGTTGTTTAACCACTTTTCGCCGGACAAGACAAACACGGTCAAATAGTCCTAGAGTATGAGTAGTGAGTACACCTACTTGATTTAAAATGTAAAATGTGAATGGTAATGAGGTAGTTTAGAGAGTGACTCATGCAGCTAATGTTGATGAAAGAGGTGGTTATAAAGCATTACGTTATTGCTTAAGTGGGAGGGGTGTCCCTGAATGACAGCTTATCAATTACTAGTGTGTTGCAATGGCTTGTTCAATGACATCAGGACATAATGAGAGCGCGCCCTGTCTCGTAATATGGACTTCCTCACCCTTTGACCTTGAACTTAAACCAAACACATAGAATACAAACAGTATAGGTGATACTGTAGGTAAATACTGTAGTGTAGGTAATTGCTTGGGCCACAGAAGAAAGCGTTCACATGTGAATGTTGTGATCAATAATGGATTCATAGGGGATTAAGGTTGAAGCAGACAAGTAGCAGCACATTGAGGTGAGCTGTTTAATCTGCATGGTCTGATGTGCTGTACTCTGTGCTGTGGGTGTACGGCTGGGTTGAAGAGATGGTGTGTATGTATACAGGTCAGTCCTATGTCAGGAAGTGGACAGGAGAACGGGGGTTCTCCAAAGATTAGGCCAGAGACACAGAGCATGTCATGCTCTAGAGGAGGGGGTCTGGGTGTGGGTGGAGGTGGTGGCAGGGTGATTCCTGGTGGCACTCCTGACAGGCCATGCCGAGTAGAGGTGGAGGTGGGGGTGGAGGTGGTTGCAAACTGGAGTCATAAGACTGGAAAGCACAGTGGAGCATGATGGTGCTATCTCTTGTTTGCTTAGCATCCAGTGGGCCACCACCACACTGCAACCTGGCTGGGTCAAACACCCCAGGATTTCTGATCCACACTCAACTCCCAATAACCCTATAACCTGTACCTCCCATGGACCATGAGGCCGTGCAGGAACATGTTGAGGTATATACAATATGTACACAGGACTGATAGCACACAGGCTTACATCAGTCAAGGCTGCTTCGGAACTCAAATAAAAGTCTATTGTTTGCGTACACAGTTTACCAGGTGTTATAGCGGGTGCAGTGAAATGGTTATGTTACTAGCTACTAACAATGCAGTAAAAAGTGAAACAATTCAAATGTAAGGGGGAAAAATTATACAAAAAAAGAATGTTGGGACGAATCTGATTAATAACCCAAATAGCACTGTAGCAGTAATTAAATGCGATTGCATCGTACATGGATCTGTTGGGGCGGTATGCAAATTGTGGTGGGTCAAGGGTGTCGGGTATGGTGGAGGTGACATGGTCCTTGACTTTCAAAGCATTTCATGATGACAGAAGTGATTGCTACGGGGCGATTGTCATTTACTTTAGTTACCTTGGCTTGCTTGGGTACAAGAACAATGGTGGCCATCTTAAAGCAAGTGGCGACGACAAACTGGGAAAGTGAGAGGTTGATAATGTCCATAAACACTCCAGCCAGCTGGTCTGAGCATGCGCTGGTCTGAGGACGCTGCTTGGGATGCCGTCTGGGCCGGAAGCCTTGTGTAACGGGTGTTCTCCTCCTCTTCGCTTGAAGAGGAGGAGTAGGGATTGGACCAAAGAGCAGCGTTGTTATATGACATAATGAATTTATTAAAGTAAAGACGAAAACACACGAAAACACTTTAACAAACTACAAAACAACAAACGACGCAGACCGACCTGAACATAAGAACTTACATATACACGAAGAACGCACGAACAGGTACAGACTACAAACAAACCGAAACAGTCCCGTGTGGCGCTACAAACACAGACACAGGAGACAACCACCCACAACAAACAATGTGAAACAACCTACCTTAATATGGTTCTCAATCAGAGGAAACGTAAAACACCTGCCTCTAATTGAGAACCATATCAGGCAACCCATTAACCAACATAGAAACACATAACATAGAATGCCCACCCCAACTCACGCCCTGACCAACTAAACACATACAAAAACAACAGAAAACAGGTCAGGAACGTGACACCTTGTGAGGGTTAACATGCTTGAAAGTCCTACAAGGGAAATTGAGAAACAATTCCCATTACGATTCCTACTTTTATGAAGACTGGCTATCAGAATATTTTGTTATTTAATAGGTCACAAGACATCGTAAAAAAAGAGATATACAGATACAAAATGTACTTAATAAAAAGGCAAAAATGCAAAATCACTCATATTCATATTTGTTTAAACACACACAAGCACACACTCTTGCAAACTACTTTGGAAATGAGAGACCCAAAACACACATCTATTGGATACATCAAATTTTTCAAAAATTCAACACTTAATGAGAACTAAATGATCATCAAATAACTGTGTGTAAAATACACTGCTCAAAAAAATAAAGGGAACACTAAAATAACACATCCTAGATATGAATGAATGAAATATTCTTATTAAATACTTTTTCCTTTACATAGTTGAATGTGCTGACAACAAAATCACACAAAAAGTATCAATGGAAATCAAATGTATCAACCCATGGAGGTCTGGATTTGGAGCACACTCAAAATTAAAGTGGAAAACCACACTACAGGCTGATCCAACTTTGATGTAATGTCCTTAAAACAAGTCAAAATGAGGCTCGTAGTGTGTGTGGCCTCCACGTGCCTGTATGACCTCCCAACAACGCCTGGGCATGCTCCTGATGAGGTGGCGGATGGTCTCCTGAGGGATCTCCTCCCAGACCTGGACTTAAGCATCCGCCAACTCCTGGACAGTCTGTGGTGCAACGTGGCGTTGGTGGATGGAGCGAGACATGATGTCCCAGATGTGCTCAATTGGATTCAGGTCTGGGGAACGGGCGGGCCAGTCCATAGCATCAACGCCTTCCTCTTGCAGGAACTGCTGACACACTCCAGCCACATGAGGTCTAGCATTGTCTTGCATTAGGAGGAACCCAGGGCCAACCGCACCAGCATATGGTCTCACAAGGGGTCTGAGGATCTCATCTCGGTACCTAATGGCAGTCAGGCTACCTCTGGCGAGCACATGGAGGGCTGTGCGGCCCCCCAAGAAATGCCACCCCACACCATGACTGACCCACCGCCAAACCGGTCATGCTGAAGGATGTTGCAGGCAGCAGAACGTTCTTCACGGCGTCTCCAGACTCTGTCACGTCTGTCACATGTGCTCAGTGTGAACCCGCTTTCATCTGTGAAGAGCACAGGGCGCCATGGCGAATTTGCAAATCTTGGTGTTCTCTGGCAAATGCCAAACGTCCTGCACGGTGTGGCTGTAAGCACAACCCCCCCCTGTGGACGTCGGGCCCTCATACCACCCTCATGGAGTCTGTTCTGACCGTTTGAGCAGACACATGCACATTTGTGGCCTGCTGGAGGTCATTTTGCAGGGCTCTGGCAGTGCTCCTTCTGCTCCTCCTTGCACAAAGGCGGAGGTAGCGGTCCTGCTGCTGGGTTGTTGCCCTCCTACGGCCTCCTCCACGTCTCCTGATGTACTGGCCTGTCTCCTGGTAGCGCCTCCATTGTCTGGACACTACGCTGACAGACACAGCAACCTTCTTGCCACAGCTCGCATTGATGTGCCATCCTGGATGAGCTGCACTACCTGAGCCACTTGTGTGGGTTGTAGACTCCGTCTCATGCTACCACTAGAGTGAAAGCACCACCAGCATTCAAAAGTGACCAAAACTCAGCCAGGAAAAGCATAGGAACTGAGAAGTGGTCTGTGGTCACCACCTGCAGAACCACTCCTTTATTGGGGGTGTCTTGCTAATTGCCTATAATTTCCACCTGTTGTCTATTCCATTTGCACAACAGCATGTGAAATGTATTGTCAATCAGTGTTGCTTCCTAAGTGGACAGTTTGATTTCACAGAAGTGTGATTGACTTGGAGTTACATTGTGTTGTTTAAGTGTTCCCTTTATTTTTTTGAGCAGTGTACTAACACACTGGCTGTAAAATGCATTTAAAAACAGATATTGCTGTCTTATATAAGGGATGAAAATCTTCATTCATTTATGTTCACTAGCAAATTATAGCCCATATCTATTTAATGAATTACTGTGGTAAGAGCGGTTTTATCCAGGAATCAGGTATTCATTAAGAATTCATTAATGCACAACCCACGTCAATCAAGCAATGAAACAATGGATGATTTCAAAAAATCAAATTAGAACAGAAAACCCAGATGAGGGACAGACAGAAAATCAACCAAGGAAACCGAGGATCTTATTTAAAAAGGGGCTGAAAGCCACATTGGAAGATTTTCCCCATTATTACAGGCAGTCATAGTGGCAGCAGACTTTCTCTTCATACAGCTTCCTTGCTGGGTGCCACAAGCTTTTCAGAGTGCAGTCTTTAGCTGGCTACCAGCCCTAATGAGCCTGACCTTGTAACATAGGTTGCTGCACAAATACTCAGCCACCCGACAATATTTTTTTTGTCATGTACTGTATAGGTGCTCCGCTGCTTTTCTCCAAGCACCAAGCAGGAGCTGACTTATCATCAGATTGACAAAAGCTCACTGTCCTTATTTGTTCATCTGTTTCTTCATTATATTGCCTTCATTCCCTGAGTTCACAGACACAATGCAGTTTGTGAATGTGGGAATTATTTTATAATTACTTCTTCATGATGTATGCAACTCGCTCGGCGTGTGTGTTTCCTTTAAACATTATAGGTGGAAGGGTGCATTAATTACCCATTACTTAACCTCCAGATCACAAAAAGCAAGTCCCACAGCATGATGGCAGACCCTGTGTAGGCATAGGTCAGAAACCATGTGTTCACTTAGTGTACAGCCCCAGTATCTCTGGTACTAAGTTGTGAAGACCTCTCTCTCCACTGCTCCTCATTTCTCTGTCATACAAGGCGTTTCCATGGACACTTAGTTCCAAGAAACATATATGCTTCTCATCCCTTCAGATATTTTTAAGACGTCTTACACCCTACTCCCTGAAAGCACTTTCCAGTGCGCTTTAAGCACATTCATTTTGACTTCACTGATCTCCAATTTCCTCTATCCTGCTGGATTCCGTCCATTTCCCCAAAAGGTTAGTGGCCCTTCCTTCGAATTCACTGAGACAACCTTGTCATCACCAAGTGAAGAAATAATCACTACTAGCCTGTAGTACTACTAACCACAATGTACTGTGTCGCAACAGCAATACCCTATTGTCACACTATGTTGTGTTCCCTTTGAGAGGTTATGGACACTGTTCCATTATTGTGACTGAATACAAACTGATCGCAAAGGCTAAACATGCATTACAGACTCAGAGAGGACCTAGTGACAGAATATAGGCTATACACAATAGTCACACCCATACTCTACAACATCTCAATATTCATCTCAAAATATGAGAGTACTTTTTTCATTGAGGATTACAATGATGTGTTATATTGACACAAAGGACACTGTGTCTGATGTCAAATATTGACATGGATGCTTACAATCCTGAAACGAGCTAGAGAGTATTGATCATATGTAGCAGACAACTGTGTGATGAAGATTGTTGAACACACCATATGATCGTGAACTTCAAAGTGCTTTTGACAGAAATGATACAGCAACTGTGTAACAACACATTAAAGGGTACATAGCTAACAGTAACCATGTTTCCATCCAACCATTTGTATGTGAGTAGAGTAACTGTAAGATAAAAAAGAATAACTCATGACAGGCCTGACGGAAACAAATTGTCTAAATGTCGACAAAACTAAATACGCTAGACAAGGGCGGATACTTTTTTTTGTCTGTGATTAGATTATGTCGCAAATTGCAGTGTAAACACATTTTTGCACAATTGTTGACAGTATAAACGTCATGTCAAAGTACATTTGCAGAAATGTTATGTTGTGTGGTCCTCCCACTACGAGTTTATTAGGCTACAGGTGAAATAAGTTGTGATGAACTTCACAGGGTGGTGAAAGCGCACGGTGATGAGCTTGATGCTCCTTTTCAATACATATTGAGGGTTTTAATTTGTATGCTAGTGACATGATGAGCTCTTGGCCAAGACCTGAGAGAGCACATTTGCTTTTTATTGCAGACTTCTTGTGCCAAAATCATCGACTAAGTTAAAAATGGATGAAAAAACATAGAATTTCTGTTTTTTATAGGTTAAATTAAAGGTTA
Organism: Salvelinus sp. IW2-2015; assembly: GCF_002910315.2. Lineage (NCBI taxonomy): Eukaryota > Metazoa > Chordata > Actinopteri > Salmoniformes > Salmonidae > Salvelinus > Salvelinus sp. IW2-2015. The sequence continues at coordinate 15,091,552 of NC_036853.1, forward strand.
TACGACAAAGTGTTTTTGTGTGTGCTACATCATTGCACACAGCCTTATATTCACAAGAAGCCAGTTTAATGGAAACGCACTGCCACCACTAATGAAATCATTATATACTAATTTGTCACAGAATTGTCTTAAAGTTGAATAAAGATCTGTTTGTGTTGATTGATAAGGTTGAAAGAAGATAGGGTGTACCTCTCTTTACATTCACCCAGCCAGGTAAATCAACTGTGATGCCCAAAGGCATTGACAGGAGTTCAAATGAATGCGTGACTTTCACACTACAATTAGCACCTTAAAGACATCTCGACAGATAGGAATGTTATTTCTACTGAGTGGATACAAGGGGGGGGGGGGGGTTTAAGTCCAAATATGGTGCAAGACAGGGAGCGGGAGCGACAGACAAATCAAAATGAAAGATGCATTTTTTAAAAGTGCATTTTTAAAAGTGCACTCATGAGCAAACAAAATTTGAAATATTTATAAACATATATATTCTTCATTATGGGTGCACAAAACAGATTTCCCGTCTGTGTAGTATTAAGGGTGGAAAGGCGGATTAGAGAAAGCAGTGAGCTTTAGTGACGGGGAGGCCACAGAGATAACAGCAGGTTCATTACCGACGCTCGTGGTCCCCGTTCCAGAACCCGCTACGCTGAACTGAAACATGGAGCTCCATTTCCATACAAACAAAAACGGTTCTCAAAGTGTGTGTCTGAGAGCAGGTAGCTGTGGAGCACTGCCCCCAAACACACACACCTTCTTCTTTGACATCCACCCCCACTCCTATCACCTTCATAAATACCCCGCACTTTAAACTAGAGGAGAAAATGCTTCAATTATGCTCCGCTGAAGAAGCCTCACTTTGTGCATTTATTAAGAGGTAATTTGGCTAAGCAGGGCTAAATGGAGAAGGTGGATACAGTTAAAATGCAGGTCTTCCTCAGACATAAGAGCTAACATTCCTTTCTCTTTCTAATCCAAATAGATGAGAGATGGGCTTTGCTTAGAAGTGTGGATTATTTGTTTATTTGAGGTTGGAGCACTGCATTTTCAGATTCATAGAATTACCGAGCTAACAGTTTAATCGTATATTCCCGAACACAACACATTTAGAGTTCAAAGAGGAGTATATCTCAGTATATCATGACTATTAATATCACAATATTTGCCTTGCCAGTAAAAGTCTTGAAGGCATGTTCATAATGTGGCTAACCAAGTATGGTCATTCTCCAAAACATGACCTCTTCTAAAGGAACAGAGTATAGTTGTATTGTAGTTGCTTTGCAAGGTTTTTATCAAACAGATGCAACATGTTACACTATGTGATTCGGGAAAATCTGAAGTGTTCATTGTCTGTTGGCAGCATACTTTATACTGTAATTTGTAAAGCACATGCTGCGAGTGTCAAAGACTAAGCCTATACTATACTAGGAAAACAGAGCAATGACAACCTGGACTTCTATGCCCAGCTCAGATGAGGAAACAATTTGTGAGGTCGACCCATGAGTCTCTGTAACTCTAAAATGGATTGAACAGTATTCCATGGACAGAGAGAGAGAGAAAGAGGAAGACAGATTAGTGAGAAAAAGAGACATCTCCAAAGATTGTGAGTGTGCAGCTGAGCAGTCCTTTCCTGGCTTGGTGCCACTAACATTTCCCATCTTAACACACAAATGTGATACAATCCCAGCTTACTGCACCTGCACCAATTATTATCCAATTAGTAACAAATACTGCACAATTAAGGGTAAACTGTCACACAGAGATCTAAAAGGCTATACAAACGGAGAGCAATAAATTACAGCAGCTGAAGTGATCATAATTAATCAGGAGTTGGAGTTGGAAAATTAGATGTCTCCCACCACAACCCTCCTCAACACTTCCTGTAGATTGGCAGATCTATATGCCATCATAAAGAGACACAAATCATTGTATGTTTGAGTCACAGGACGTTGGTGGCGCCTTAATTTGGGAGGACGGGCTCGTGGTAATGGCTGGAGCGGAATAGGTGTAATGTTTATTTATTTTTGTAAACATATTTTTTAGAGGGTAGATCAGCCTGAATATTGCTGATAGACACCATCAATGTAATTGTCTGCATCATTTCCAATCCCCCATATATTTTGGGGGAAATATCTATATATTTATATATTTACATAAATACAGATACCCACATATATATAAATATACATACATATACATATACATACATACAAATACACATACATATATACATATACATATAAACTCAGCAAAAAAAAGTCCCTTTTTCAGGACCCTGTCTTTTAAAGATAATTCGTAAAAATCCAAATAACTTCACAGATCTTCATTGTAAAGGGTTTAAACACTGTTTCCCATGCTTGTTCAATGAACCATAAACAACATGCACCTGTGGAACGGTCGTTAACCTCTCTTGGGTAGGGGGCAGTATTTTCACGTCCGGATGAAAAGCGTGCCCAAAGTAAACTGCCTGTTACTATGGCCCAGAAGCTAAGATATGCATATAATTGGTAGATTTGGATAGACAACACTCTAAAACTGTTAAAAGTATGTCTGTGAGTATAACAGAACTGATATGGCAGGTGAAATCCCGAGGATAAACCATCCCCCCCCAAAAAGAATTCAGCCTACCACTGTTTTCAATGGCTGTCACTTTTATTATAAGGCGAAATCCTCCCAGATTGCAGTTCCTAGGGCTTCCACTAGATGTCACCAGTCTTTAGAAAGAGTATCATGCGGGTTTTTGGAAAAATGAGCCAGAAATTGTAGTTTTTCTAGGTGGCTCCCATTCTGGCTGTTTTGTTTCCAAGCTCGTGGAAGAGAGCGCGTTCTTTGGTATTTTTCTCCGGTAAAGACAATAACGATTAACGTCTTAAATGTTATAGTTTATTTACGTATTAGGGTACCTAAGGTTTGATTATAAATGTTGTTTGACTTGTTTGGAAAAGTTTATTAGTAACGTTTGCGATTCATTTTGTATGCATTTTGATGGAGGGAAACTGTGTGTATTATTGACTGAGGCGCACCAGGTAAACTGAGTTTCTATGGATATAAAGAAGGACATTATCAAACAAAATAACCATTTGTGATGTATCTGGGACCTTTTGGAGTGCGAACAGAAGAAGATCATCAAAGGTAAGGCATTTATTATATCGCTATTTCTGACTTTCGTGGTGCACCTGCCTGGTTGAAATATGTCTTTCATTCATTTGTATGCAGGGCGCTGTCCTCAGATAATCGCATGGTGTGCTTTCACCGTAAAGCCTTTTTGAAATCTGACACAGTGGCTGGAATAACAAGAAGTTAAGCTTTATTTTGATGGATTACACTTGTGATTTTATGAAAGTTAAATATTTATAATTCTGTAGTTTGAATTTCACGCTCTGCAATTTCACCGGATGCTGGCCAGGTGGGACGCTATCGTCCCACCTGCCCATAAGAAGTTAAGACACTAACATCTTAAAGACCACACCTGGACAAAAATAACACCTATGTGAGAATGCTATTCATTGACTACAGCTCAGCGTTCAACACCATAGTACCCTCAAAGCTCATCACTAAGCTAAGGAACCTGGGACTAAACACCTCTCTCTGCAACTGGATCCTGGACTTCCTGACGGGCCGCCCCCAGGTGGTAAGAGTAGGTAACACATCTGCCACGCTGATCCTCAACACTGGAGCTCCCCAGGGGTGCGTGCTCAGTCCCCTCCTGTACTCCCTGTTCAGCCACGACTGCATGGCCAGGCACGACTCCAACACCATCATTAAGTTTGCAGACGACAAAAGAGTGGTAGGCCTGATCACCGACAACGACAAGACAGCATATAGGGAGGAGGTCAGGGACCGACCTGGCCGGGTGGTGACAGAATAACAACCTATCCCTCAACGTAACCAAGACTAAGGAGATGATTGTGAACTACAGGACTACAGGAAAAAGAGCACCGAGCACGCCCCCATTCTCATCGATGGGGCTGTAGTGGAGCAGGTTGAGAGCTTCAAGTTCCTTGGTGTCCACATCAACAACAAACTAGAATGGTCCAAACACACCAAGACAGTCGTGAAGAAGGCATGACAAAGCCTATTCTCCCTCAGGAAACTAAAAAGATTTGGCATGGGTCCTGAGATCCTCAAAAGGTTCTACAGCTGCAACATCGAGAGCATCCTGACCAGTTGCATCACTGCCTGGTACGGCAATTGCTTGGCCTCCGACCGCAAGGCACTTCAGAGGGTAGTGCGTACGGCCCAGTACATCAGTGGGGCAAAGCTCCCTGCCATCCAGGACCTCTACACCAGGCGGTGTCAGAGGAAGGCCCTAAAAATTGTCAAAGACCCCAGCCACCCCAGTCATAGACTGTTCTCTCTACTACCACATGGCAAGCGGTACCGGAGTGCCAAGTCTAGGACAAAAAGGCTTCTCAACAGTTTTTACCCCCAAGCCGTAAGACTCCTGAACAGGTAATCAAATGGTTACCCTGACTATTTGCATGGTGTGCCCCCCTCAACCACGCTTTTACACTGCTGCTACTCTCTGTTTATCATATATGCATAGTCACTTTAACTATACATTCATGGACATACTACCTCAATTGGCCCGACCAACCAGTGCTCCCGCACGTTGGCTAACTGGGCTATCTGCATTGTGTCCCACCACCCGCCAACCCCTCTTTTTACGCTACTGCTACTCTCTGTTCATCATATATGCATAGTCACTTTAACCATACCTACATGTACATACTACCTCAATAAGCCTGACTAACTAGTGTCTGTATATAGCCTTGCTACTGTTATTTTCAAATGTATTTTTACTGTTGTTTTATTTCTTTACTTACTTACTTACCACACACAACACACACACACACCACACAACACCACACACACACACCACAACACACACACCACACACACAACACACACACACACACACACACACACTTTTTTTGCGCTATTGGTTAGAGCCTGTTAGTAAGCATTTCACTGTCTACACCTGTTGCATTCGGCGCACGTGACAAATAATCTTTGATTTGACAGTAGGCAATTAAGGTCACAGTTATGAAAACTTAGGACACTAAAGAGGCCTTTCTACTGACTCTGAAAAACACCAAAAGAAAGATGCCCAGGGTTCCTGCTCATCTACTTGAATGTGCCTTAGGCATGCTGCAAGGAGGCAGCATGGACCAGACAGGACTGGCAAAAAGTGCTCTTCACTGACGAGTCGTGGTTTTGTCTCACCAGGGATGATGGTCGGATTCGCGTTTATTGTCGAAGGAATGAGCGTTACACCAAGGCCTGGAACGGGATCGATTTGGAGGTGGAGGGTCCGTCATGGTCTGGGGCGGTGTGTCACAGCCTCATCGGACTGAGCTTGTTGTCATTGCAGGCAATCTCAACGCTGTGAGTTACTGGCAAGACATCCTCCTCCCTCATGTGGTACCCTTCCTGCAGGCTCATCCTGACATGACCCTCCAGCATGACAATACCACCAGCCATACTGCTCATTCTGTGCATGATTTCATGCAAGACAGGAATGTCAGTGTTCTGTCATGGCCAGCGAAGAACCCGGATCTCAATCCCATTGAGCACGTCTGGGACCTGTTGGATGGAAGGGTGAGGGCTAGGGCCATTCCCTCCAGAAATGTCCGGGAACTTGCAGGTGCCTTGGTGGAAGAGTGGGGTAACATCTCACAGCAAGAACTGGCAAATCTGGTGCAGTCCATGAGGAGGAGATGCACTGCGGTGTTTAATGCAGCTGGTGGCCACACCAGATACTGACTGTTACTTTTGATTTTGACCCCCCTTTGTTCAGGTACACATTATTATATTTCTGTTAGTCACATGTCTGTGGAACTTGTTCAGTTTATGTCTCAGTTGTTGAATCCTGCTTTGTTCATACAAATATTTACACATGTTAAGTTTGCTGAAAATAAACACAGTTGACAGTGAGAGGATGTTTCTTTTTTTGCTGAGTTTATATACATATCTTTTAAAAATATATTTTCCTTTATTATTTCCCACAAACCCTACCACCCCTCCCCTAATTGGAGTAAACTATTAAACAACAACACTTAGGCTTCTACCTCCAGATTATACATACTATATACATTTTACGGACACAATCTATTTGACAATAGTTATATTTTGTTTGTTTTTTATCCCTGGCCTTCCTCTATTTCTGATGTCCATCCAGTTAGATTTCTATTTGCCATATATTTTTTTACTGTGCTATTTCACAAAGGTTCTGAACCTATATACATTTAACAGACTCAGTATATTTTATATTTGTTACCTTGTTGTTATTAGTCCCACCCTTCAGCTCCACTCAACCCCTCCCATCTATCTCTTAACACCATCCATATTGGATTTCTATTATATATTATATATTTTTCAACTGTGCTGTGATGCTTCACAAAAGTTCTGAACCTTTCTATTCTCATAGTTTACACAGATTGTAAATTAAAGAAAAACATTTTTGCTAAAAGTATTATTATATTGTTTGACTATCACCCAGTAGTGCTGTCTGCAGCGTTAGCTCCAGGTAAATGTTGCAATTCTTCAGCCATTCCTGGACCTGTGACCAAAAATGAGCTACATATAAATAGTACCAAAATAAATGATCTAACGACTCTGCCTCCTCGCAGCAAAATCTGCAGATCTGGGAAGGTTGTATCCGCCATATATATATATATATATAACATTCTATTGGTTGCAAGAATTTTGTATAAACATTTAAATAGAAAAATATAAATGTTGAATCCGGTGTCGTTTTGCGTGTCAATTCATATTCCATATGCCATGGAATCGGTACATCGAAAATCTCTTCCCAACTATTTTGCAATATATATGGCACAGCTGTACATTTTTTGGTCCTTAAATGAAATTGGTATATATTTTTATATATCATTGTTTTCTTTAACCGATTTTGGTCTTTAATGCAGGGCCGTTCCAGCCGTTATGAGCCGTCCTCCCCTCAGCAGCCTCCACTGGTTTGAATGATTGATTAATATGTGTACTGTATCTGTCACTGATAAGAAAAGAAAAAAGGCCCCTAGTAAAAACTAGATAAAGTTAGGGTTGGATATTTCCGGTGTAATGAAGATGGCGGAGTATTGTTTGCCTGTGTCTCTTCTCCGCTTGTTTTTGCAAAATAACTTTGTAAAACGTTACTTTTCATAGCTACTGTATAAGTCAGCCAATTCATTTTTTGTAATTAAATGCAACTTTTCTGGACACATACAGTCGAGTAGTTATTCTTCTATCAAGGTGTAGAGCCCTGCAAGGGCATGAATTTTAAGCCCAAGCCCTACCCAATCCTTTGACGTTCAGGCCCTACCCTACCCAGGCCTGATTGCTTCTGCCAAATTCAAGGCCCGACCTGCCCGAAACCCGAAATCAGAAATAACTTCCTCCGTTAGTAAATCCATTAGCTGCTCCTCTCTGTATGTCACTCACTCCCTGCGCACAGCTCGCTCTGCATGTGTTCTGCTCATGGCGCTCTGAGTCTGTGAGTATCCATTGCATCCATTCAAACACACCAAGACAGTCATGAAGATGGCACGACAAAAGCATTTCCCCCTCAGGAGACTGAAAAGATTTGGCATGGGTCCCCAGATCCTCAAAAAGTTCTACAGCTGCACCATCGAGAGCATCCTGACCGGTTGCATCACTACTCGGCAGCTGACCGTAAGGCACTACAGAGGGTAGTGCGTATGGCCTGGGACATCACTGGGGCCAAGCTTCTGCGATCCAGGACCTTTTAAATAGGCAGTGTCAAAAGAAGGCCCTAAATATGGTAAAAGACTCCAGCCACCCAAGTTATAGACTGTTCTCTCTGCTACCGCACGACAAGTGGTACCGATGCACCAAGTCTGGAACCAACAGCACCCTGAACAGCTTCTACCCCCAAGCCATAAGACTGCTAAACAGTTAGTTAAAAAGTTATGCAAATAGCTACCCGGACTATTTGCATTGACCCTTTTTTGTTTTTTGACTCGTCCCATACGCTGCTGCTATTGTTTACTATCTGTCACTTTAATCCTAGTTATATGTACATATCTACCTCAATAACCTCATACCCCTGCACATCAACTCAGTGCTGGACCCTTTATGTACAGTATAACCAAGTTATTGTTACTCATTCTGTGTCTATTAATACTTTTGTTATTAACTGTTCTACTTTTCTATTATTTCTCTATTTTCTCTGCATTGTTGGGAAGGGCCCGTAAGTAATCATTTCACTGTTTGTCTACACCTGTTATTTACGAAGCATGTGACAAATAAAATGTGAGTGATTTGATTTGATCTGTCATGTCACACTAGTCATTTTATCAACACTAATGACTAACAGCCAATTGAGCCAAAGATTACAAGCAGGGTGTCAAAACAACTGTTTAAACTTAAAGACAACTTGCAAAGGCTCCTCTTTCATGACAGGCCGAGAGTTTGACTGATACAGAACTATGTAAATAAATCCTGCATGCAGGCACAGGTCTGGTAAAAATGAAATCCATTCGTATTCATATAAATTGCAATTTTCTGTTTTAAATTGGGTTTCTTCTTTGCCCTTAACACGTTTTGGGTAGATTGAAAACAGGGTGAAGAGAGAGCAACTGAAAGGAGCTCAAGTTAGACACCCCAAACAACAGGGAACGAGACCCTCGCCCAACAATTTGATAACCAAAATTTGACATCACTGTCAAAAAAGACACCAAAATTCAGCGCTGGGAGTGCGGTGATCTGTGTCAAAACAGCAGTTAATAGGAGCCACAGAGAGAAAGAGAAAAAATAGCAGACGGGTGTCGTTCAGCTCTCCTCCTCCACCTCTCTGATGAAATGCCAGTTTGCTTCAGGAGACGATTCAAGCTGACAGAAGCAGACTCATGTGTTGGCTGAGGTATCTGGCTTGGGCCACAGCGTTAAAGTCTTCAGAAACGTTTGGGGAACATTCAACAGTAAACATACATGTTCTGTTTGATATGACAAAGCCGCCTTTGATTGTGCGGTCTTTCATTGCTAGAAGGCACAAAGCACTGATCTCTGAACGAGGCAATTAATGGGGATAAAATCCCAGAAGTCCACTAGCCTGAGGCGATAGGAACCCTCCTCAATAGACTGATTCACTGTTAATGTCATTGAGAAATCCCCCTCATTCCCTCTGCTCTGCTTCCATTTGATAGAGAGACAGACAGTCATTCTAGGCATTTCTTTAGAAATAGAACAGTATTATATACAGAGGGTAAGTAACTCTACGTCCCAACCAGGCCTTACATCTAAAAGGACTTTCCTTATCTGGAGTGACATGTCATTCATTAACCAGGAAACCCCTGCTCTGCAAATGTTGCCTTTACTTCAAATTGACCTGAATACTTTCTATTACCACAATACCTATGTGGTTGTACTGCTACAAAACAATCTTTTCAGCTCAAGCATTTTGTTCCCTTTACATAAGTTCAGTTTTCACTTCTTTCTTGATCACAACTGAAAAGATGATGAGAGATTTCCTCTGACTTTGATGTGAATTCCAGGATGAGAAGAAAATACCTGACTATAGGCCTAATAATTAATATGGTCTTAAATTGCTAACCATTATGGGCAATGTGAAATTGAGAGTTGGTTTCATTCTTGGCAGGCATTCAGTGGTGCTGTGTGATTGAATAGTGACAAGGCAAGGGTTAAGGTGAGTGTGGTATGTGGATAGATTCTAGCTCTCATATGTATCCACCTGCAGGGAAGCCAGTGATTCAGAGGTGAGTCAGCTATGTTAACACGGCATGCCCTGTAGTAATCTGCCTCCAGCCTTCTCCTAGTCACCAGCCACCACATTAATGGACTCGAATAAAATCAAACCACAATACAAGCACCATAAGGTGGGAAGACAGGTGGGTGGGATGAGGAGGAGGGACGGACACAAAAGCATCACAAGGGAGAGTGGTGCTATAAAAGAGAAATGAATTTCATTTCAAGGACCCCGTCATCATGTCTTAATCAGCTATATTACAAGGGATCTTCTCAGTTTCAAGCCTTGGGTGAAATGAAACAGGAACAAACAGAGTGTGTGCTAGCTACAGCATGTGGATGTGGTAGTGGGTAAAGGCTGAGCTGCAGAAGGAAGGCGGCTAGCTACCTCTGATCAAAGTGTTTTAGGTGGTGTCCATGCAGATAAAGCAGGATTAGCAGGTCCTACTGAGCAAATAATTGCCCTTGCTTTGAAATCCCACGTTCTGAGGGAATGCTACAAAGGGTTTGCCATAGAGACCACTCTCAAGGAGAGGAGCTAATACCCCATTGGTCCCCTTTAATATATTGTTGATAAATTCTAATCAAGACTTTGTCATTATATAAGGCTTTCTTCCCAGGCACCTCCTGATACATTGTGGACTTCAATGGATGTCCTCAATTAATTACTGTCTTATCTTTCTATTTTCCCTGGTCCAGATTTTGCTAATGAAGTACATACCTGTGGAGTAAGCTTTTTACTTCCTCCATAGAATATTAATTAGAATTATTCTGAACTTCAGGCATTTACAATCATCTATTTATTTCCCAATGAACTAAAATCCCACCAAACCCTTAATCTGTTTAATTACGAGGGATAACCCTTGGAAGAAGTGGCAACTTTACAGCGTCCATAAAAAACAATGAATATTGTCCAAGGATTCTAAGCAATCATAGTAGCTACATACCAAAGACCAGTGGAGTCTCATTTGGAGAACAGTCTACTGTGGTACCGTACGTACTGTGCTATGACATTTTGGGAAGTAAATACACAGAGAACATAGGAAGGCTTCAGAGAAATGACCAATTAGGACTGATCCAATACTGAAGATAAGATATTGCATACGCTCAACAATACTTTTCTCAGATAAAGGTAAAATGGCAATCATCTCACGTTGACAGCTTAATTGAAAATGAAAATGTAACTTTTTTCTCATATTGTTGGAAGTTATACTTGCATACACTCAGGGAAGATCACACATGGCAAGCCGGTTTTCAGAGAGTTAATTATCAGTGTGTTTGAGAGACAGCAGAACAGCCACCCCCTAATCCCCCCCCCCCAACCACCCAGCACCAGGTTCCTGTCTTGGTCTCTGAGGAAAACACACAAAGCTGCCTTCACTCAAGATGCTTCCATTGGAGTTTCACTGAGTGGACTGGGCAGGGTGCTGTGTGCTTAAAACACACACACACAAGCACATCTGTGCGAGGTCAAAGGATCCCATCTCTCCTTTTGATCTCACGCGGTGTGTATAGCCATTTACAACAGCGCCAGCATGCTCCAACAAGACGCACACCTCCAGCGCTAACGGCTAATTAATTAGGTTTAGCAGGCAAGCCAGGCCAGTGCCCTGAGAGTAGTGTGTGGGCTGCGGGTTATGTGCTAATGCAACGGCCTTGTCACGATACCAATATATCAACAGTGAAGGTTGGCAAACCTTTGACTCAGTACGCCTACACCAACAACTGGCAATTTTTCTTGTTTATGTTCTGTGACATGATCCATATGTAACCTTTATTTAACTAGGCAAGTAATTTGGTTGTCATATAATATCATTTCCCTGGCTGATTAGTGTCGTCAGCTTGAGGTGTTAGGGCGCTGTATTTGTTGGCAACAGTTACTTGTGTCTAAACCTTGTAAGTTTCCATCAGATAAACTTTCCTTCACCCATTGCTCATTCATGACCATTAATAACCAGCTCTAAAGGCTTATAATAACTGTCAGGAGAGTTTAAAACATGGAAAGGTCATATTGAGTGTACAAGGCTATACAACTATCTTTGAATTAGAGATGGAATGCTTGAGAAGTCTGGGGCACCACTGGTGTTGTCCAGAGCAAGGCCCTCGTGTGGTGAATCATCACTCGATGCGAAACCGCCTCCACACTCCTATTGCTTTCCTTTAGAAATCCCGATTATAGTCCATCATCAATATGAATATATTGACTAAATAAGGGGGGACAACCAAACGACAGAAGACAGTCATTGGCACAAGACCACCTTGAACTTCAACTACTGTAGTCCAGACAACCTTTTCAATGAAAGCCTGACAGAATGGCTGTAATGATATTTTGTCATTTGATTAAGACAAAACAGAAGTCAAAATACAATAAGAACCACATATTTTCCCCTCCCACAAAGAACAGCTTAACCACCAACGTTCCTTCCTCCACCTCTCAATCTCCTCTTCCTGATGGAAACTTTTTAGCGCCGAACAATGCCCAATTACACGTCAAGATAAACACATCAAATGCCTATTTTAATTGTTTCAGATGCAGATTGGAATGAAATTAGAATAAAATTGGTCTTTTATACAACTTTCTGTCTTCATGACTGACTCATTCTGACACAATAGAGCTACAGTCTAATTTGTAAATACACAATGGCTCTTTGTCCCCTTTGTTGCATTTGACTCTCCAAAGCTAGCATAAATCTTTCAAAATTCATTAATAATCAGTGGCAACCTACGTGTACATCATATGAAATAACACAATGTCATATAGTGCAATTTTACTTGTTACTGAAGTGACTGAATAAGTACCACATGTCAACGTCATCTTTAAAAATGCACCACATGATATCTTTGTCGTTAAACCAAAGAAAATCATGCTTAGAGACAACCTGCACGCTTGGCTGTCACAACAGCACTCATCTACGTCCGGGCCGGGACTGAAAGCTGTAATTTACAGTAAAATGAATTATCTTGACTTTATGTTAACTTTCTCAAAGTGCAGAGTAGGCAACGTAGCATGCTAATAAATGGTAAATTGTCTCCCAGAATTGGTTTTACAAGATAGGATGGATTAATAGATTATAAGACCATTATATGGCCAAGCTATAAAAATCGACGACTGTATATTCAACTGCTCTTTATACATAATACCTTACACATTCCAATGTTGTTTTTTGTTTGTGATTACTTGGATTGCTTTCATGACACATTCAAGCTATTCATAATGCCTTTTCAAAGCCATTCATTCTGAATTAAAGGGTTATTGTGACACCGACTTATATGTTGGAATTGGTGATACTCTAAAGAGCTAGGAAAGGACCGCCTGTCCTTTCAAAAGCATGTGTTGAAAAACCCACAAGTGTGTCTCCCTATTTTTCACTCCGGCCCTGAGATAAAGGATACAACTGGGAGCAGCAATATGTTCAATGCCTTGAGAGGGGAAGCCATGACAGTGTGCATTCTGAACTGGCATTGTGGCTGTGTCGGTGGCTGTGTTGAAAAGATAGGATCTGCAAACTCCCAAGAGGCAACAGGCTGATTCAGGGGCTTTCAAGTATGTTCTTAGAACAGAGAGGAAGGATTCATTGTATTATAGCTTGATCAACTTTATGGCTGCTTGATGCGAAAGAAAAAGAGAAAAAGAAAGATATCTAAGCAAGTTATTGTTCTGTGTAACATACAAAACCAATAAACTGGCGTGTCTACCACAAAAGTGTATCTACTTTTAGAGGCATACACCTCTTATTGAGTATTCATACTGACACTATTTTCCTGAAACAGCAGAGATTTGATAGGACTGTTCATGGTATACATTACCTATATTTATAGAGCTGGATATACAGAATTGCCTATGTCATATTGATAAATGGAGTAAACCCCTTTAGACAAAATTCGACCTGGAACAGTTCAAAATAACCCACCAAAATAGAAAGTGCTTTACGTGACAAACCGACTTTGGCGTTCACAAAATTTGCATATTATTTAATTTGTAATCCTTACAAGGCCATGGAGAAAATTTCCAATCTGATTCATGTGGGACGGTTTGTCCCAGTTCTGTGCCATAATCTAGCATGGTGAATTCAAAAGATATTACAATATTTACGGCAATTACAGATTGTTCATATATCTAGGCAAGGCTACAGAACAGTACCATTAGAGGGTCATGGGGGAAATAGCCAAGCTATTTATAGTAGTCTCTTAAAGTTCACCACTCCTTTGAAATCCCTGGGTGCCTTCAAAATAATCTAACTGTGTGAATAATGTCCTGAATAAAATCAACATAACAAACAAATACTCTCTTAAATGTTGAGAAAGTGTTTCTTTAGCATGTGTTTTGTGTGTAGTACTGTATTTGTGTTAGTGTCAGCAAGTCTTTCTTTGTAATGAAAACCCAAAGAATTGACAATGAATAGCAGGGTTGGGGTCAATTCCATTTCAATTATAATCAATTCAGAAAGTAAACCAAATTCCAATTCCAAATGTTCCTCATTGAAAAGCATGAAAGAGAATTGGAATTTCAGTGCACTTCCTGAATTGACTGGAATTGAAATGGACTTGACCCCAACCCTGAAGAATAGTAATGGTTATCATATCAGAAAGTCTATTGCAACATTTCTGAGAGCAGTGTTTTACATATAACATTTTCAAACATACAAGATCACTGTCTACAGATGTTTAGTATTGTAAGCTGAGGAAAATCCTTGTCTGTGGCTTGTGTAAAAAACTTTAGCACCTTACAGAGGAGCATGCAGCAGAGTGAAATTTGCCTCACGAGAAGAGAGATTTGGAGGTGAATCCGAAAAGGTTTAATTAATTTTAAATGATTCTTTTCAGAGTGTTAGAGGCTCAAAGCAGTGGAGTGGAAAGCAGTTGGAGTGGCTAGTGCTTGGCAACCGGGATAATCTAGGCCCTCCTCAGCAAGCTCATTTAGGAGTCTTACATCAGCATGTAGGCATCCCGAGGTGGAGCTTTACCGGGTCGCTAGTGGGGCTAGTGGGGTGTACTCAAAGTTTGTAAATCCACACAAGCTTCTTGCATAAAGCAAACTCACATTGCCATATTATTCAATGTGGACAATACACGTATATAACTCTAAGCAGGGCTTTAAGGCACCTAACTATCCTACCCCATCTTACTGCTACGAGGAATCCTACTTTTCATTTAAACTCCATTATGTTCTTTGTGATCTCATACAGGCAATGGGGGGAGGGGCGGGAGAGGCAGACATATTTCTTTCTTCTTGAAAAATACATAATTACATAGCCTTTAGTGCTATTAGTTTGCAAATGCTGTAGCAAAGTAAGATCTAATTTAATAATCTGTGCTAAATCTAGATGTGTAGTATGTCATTGCGCTTACTTTCCATGCAATGATAACATGCACATCTACTGTATCTTAGCTCTAAACTGGCTTCCCATTTGGGTACCAGAATAGTTTGAAAGCAGCTTCATGATGACAGCAAATAGGGATTGGACCAACACTTGGATCCTTTACATAAGCAAAATGTACTTTGCTTTACTTTTAAGCGTCAGTTAACCTAGCGTTTAGAGTGTTGGCCTAGTAACCAAAAAGTTGCTGGTTCGAATACCCGAGCTGACAAGGTGAAAACCAACCAGTCAGTATCTGGTGTGACCACCATTTGCCTAATGCACACCACACATCTCCTTCGCATAGAGTTGATCAGGCTGTTGATTGTGGCCTGTGGAATGTTGTCCAACTCCTCTTCAATGGCTGTACAAAGTTGCTGGATATTGGCGTGAACTGGAACACACTGTCGTACACATCAATCCAGAGCATCCCAAACATTCTTAATGGGTGACAGACAGGTCTGGTGAGTATGCAGGCCATGGAAGAGCTGGGACATTTTCAGCGCCCAGGAATTGTGTACAGATCCTTTCAACATGGGGCCATGCATTATTATGCTGAAACATGAGGGGACGGCGGCGGATGAATGGCACGACAATGGGCCTCAGGTTCTCATCATGTTATATCTGTGCATTCAAATTGCCATTGATAAAATGCAATAGTGTTCGTTTTCAGTAGCTTATGCCTGCCCATACCATAACCCCACCACCACCATGGGGCAGTCTGTTCACGACGTTGACATCAGCAAACCGCTCGCCCACACACGACGCCATACACCTGGTCTGCGGTTGTGAGGCCGGTTAGACAGACTGTCAAATTCTCTAAAAAGACGTTGGAGACGGGTTATGGCAGAGACATGAACATTCAATTCTCTGGCAACAGCTCTGGTGGACATTGTTGCAGTCAGCATGCCAATTGCACGCTTCCTCAAAACTTGAGACATCTGTGGCATTGTATTGTGTGACAAAACTGCACATATTAGAGTGGCCTTTTAATGCTGTTTAATCAGCTTCTTGATACACCACACCTGTCAGGTGGATGGCAGGTCAAATAAGCTTTTTGAGAGAAATAAGCTTTTTGTGCACCTGGAACATTTCTGGGATCTTCTATTTCAGCTACTGAAACATAGGACCAACACTTCACAATTTTTGTTCAGTCTATATTACATGTGTCTACCTATCTAGAGTTGAATTTAGATATTTACA
The DNA here is from genome assembly GCF_002910315.2 of Salvelinus sp. IW2-2015. NCBI lineage: Eukaryota > Metazoa > Chordata > Actinopteri > Salmoniformes > Salmonidae > Salvelinus > Salvelinus sp. IW2-2015. The sequence goes on from NC_036853.1 coordinate 15,107,838, forward strand.
TACACTTAGGTTGGAGTCATTAAAACTCGTTTTTCAACCACTCCACAAATTTCTAGTTAACAAACTATAGTTTTGGCAAGTCCGTTAGGACATCTACAAGTCATTTTTTCAACAATTGTTCACAGACAGATTATTTCACTTATAATTCACTGCATCACAATTCCAGTGTCAGAAGTTTACATACACGAAGTTGACTGAAAATTCCAGAAAATGATGTCATGGCTTTAGAAGCTTCTGATAGGCTAATTGACATAGTTTGAGTCAATTGGAGGTGTAGCTGTGGATGTATTTCAAGGTCTACCTTCAAACTCAGTGCCTCTTTGCTTGACATCATGGGAAAATCAAAAGAAATCTGCCAAGACCTCAGAAAAATAATTGTAGAATTCCACAAGTCTGGTTCATCCTTGGGAGCAATTTACAAATGCCTGAAGGTACCATGTTCATCTGTACAAACAATAGTACACAAGTATAAACATGGGACCACACAGGGACCACACAGCTGTCATACCGCTCAGGATGGAGACACGTTTTGTCTCCTAGAGATGAACGTACTTTGGTGCGAAAAGTGCACATCAATCCCAGAACAACAGCAAAGGACCTTGTGAAGATGCTGGAGGAAACAGGTACAAAAGTATCTATATCCACAGTAAAACGAGTCCTATATCGACATAACCTGAAAGGCAGCTCAGCAAGGAAGAAGCCACTGCTCCAAAACCACCATTAAAAAGCCAAGACTACGGTTTGCAACTGCAAATGGGGACAAAGATCGTACTTTTTGGAGAAATGTCCTCTGGTCTAATAGAACTGTTTGGCCGTAATGACCATAGTTATGTTTGGAGGAAAAAGGGGGAGCCTTGCAAGCCGAAGAACACCATCCCAACAGAGAAGCACGGGGGTGGCAGCATCATGTTGTGGGGGTGCTTTGCTTCAGGAGGGACTGGTGCACTTCACAACATAGATGGCATCATTTGAAGCAACATCTCAAGACATCAGTCAGGAAGTTAAAGCTTGGTCGCAAATGGGTCTTCCAAATGGACAATGACCCCAAGCATACTTCCAAAGTTGTGACAAAATGGCATAAGGACAACAAAGTCAAGGTATTGGAGTGCCCATCACAAAGCCCTGACCTCAATCCTATAGAAAGTTTGTGGGCAGATCTGAAAAAGTGTGTGCGAGCAAGGAGGCCTACAAACCCTGTCTCTTATACACATCTAGATGTGTATAAGAGACAGAAGTTAAACAATTTAAAGGCAATACTACCAAATACTAATTGAGTGTATGTAAACTTCTGACCCACTGGGAATGTGATGAATGAAATAAATGCTGAAATAAATCATTCTCTCTGCTCTTATTCTGACTGACCTAAGACCTAGAATATTTACTATGATTAAATGTCAGGAATTGTGAAAAACGGACTTGAACTGTGCCTTTAAACATTATGGACACATTACTACCTGTCCCAGACCTGCTGTTTTCAACTCTTAATGATCGGCTATGAAAAGCCAACTGACATTTATTCCTGATTATTATTTGACCATGCTTGTCACTTATGAACATTTTGAACATCTTGGCCATGTTCTATTATAATCTCCACCCGGCACAGCCAGAAGAGGACTGGCCACCCCTCATAGCCTGGTTCCTCTCTAGGTTTCTTCCTAGGTTTTGGCCTTTCTAGGGAGTTTTTCCTAGCCACCGTGCTTCTACACCTGCATTGCTTGCTGTTTGGGGTTTTAGGCTGGGTTTCTGTACAGCACTTCGAGATATTAGCTGATGTACGAAGGGCTATATAAAATAAACTTGATTTGATTTGATGATTACTAAACAAATCAACAAGCACCTGCATATTGGCTGTTGCCAATCCCCTATGTAGAGCAGCTATCTCGCTACTGGTAATTTACAGTAATGTGTCCTTTCTGTAAGCTATCTTCACACAAAGGCAATAAAATGCTGAGCACGAAAGATACAGCTCCACAGGAAGGAGGCCTCCGTTTGGCAGTGAGATGAGGGGAAACAGTCCCCTCCTTGTTGTGGCTGAGTTGCTGCAGCTTATCGCTTGCTTGGCCTACATGACACGAGGGCCACGATAAGGGAGGCACAAATGCAGCCTTTATTTTTTGACTGCAACATGAAACTCACTCACTCGCAGATGAGTGGCAGGAACATCCTCAACGATTTATGCCCCATTCACAGGAGTGGGACAAAGTGGCCAGGGAGGGACATTTTAGGGCTACATCTGGGTTGTTTGGGAAATGTATGAAACTATTCAAACAGTTTAATATTTTACTATTTTAACTTTTGCAAAAAAATTCTAGAAAATCCCCTAAGATTTTTTTGTTATAATGGATTTATTTGCCTCAAAACAAGTTCCATTCTTTTGAATAATTTTGTTTTGTTTGTTTTCTGTTTGTTTTGACTGATTCACCACATTTAAAATAGCTAAATTAAATATTTGAGTGTGTAGCTAGCCTTCATTTTATGGAATGGCAAATTACAATTGCGCCAAAAACAGACTCATATGCATAGCTTAGCTACCTGTTGAAATCAGCTGCTGAGTGCTATGTTAAGCATCATCCTGAATATCGTCAGGGACTTGTCTAGATGTCCACTCTGTGCAGAAGTGCAGAGGACACATTTTCTATCAGTGGAGAGAATTTGTGTTTGTAAGGAGCGTTCCTGGGGCCTTTGTTTTCAGGCCTTGATGTGTGACCAGTCGCTCTCAGGCCTCCCCTTTACCCCTGGACTATTCTGCCAGTGTTCTGCCCACCCATACTGTCACAGCAGGGGAAGGGTTTCAGAGAGAGACTGAATCAAAAGCTCAAGGAGAAAAATTGCTTTTCAGTCTCTGCTGTGTGGGAATCGGATGAGGGGCCTCGCTCAAATCCGGTCTCCAGGCAACCAGAGCGATATGCCGGGGGAATATCATTAAAGTTGGAAAACTAAGCAGTCTTTCTGAATTTGTAAACCTAATCAGCACTGTTAAAAAAAGGGAAGAGGGGGAAAAAGGATGACATGAAGCAACCAACAAAGTTTGTCCAATTTTTAATCAGTTTGCTTGTTTGTTTATTCATTAACTGATACTAATACCCTACATGCTATGACTTTAAATTAAAGACATGAGAGAGTACAGCTAACAGCTGAACGAGTGAAAAGTGCAGCTCCAGACAGACAGACCCAGGTTGGGTGTGAAATAGGGGAACTGCCATCTCTGCAGCTGGCCCTCCATCACAAGATTAATAAGTTGCCGTTTCCAGGCCGACCAGAACCTAGTGGGAACCATCCAGCGCTTCTGTGAATTGTGGGTAACGGCCTCACCACAAGCTGGCCTGGTTTACAGCTCTGTTTTGTCTTGCAGTCTTGAAGTGGAGAAAACATCTGTGACTAGAATGATGTCACCATGAAGGGTATCCAACAAGTTCAAACAATCCAAAAAAAAGAAACAAAACAACAGCCAGGTTATACTACTGGGTTTACTTTCCAGTAACACGTTTTCAGCTTTACTGAAGAATCTCGAATCATAAATGTTTGTATTGTCTCAGGGAATTAGACACAAGGTGGTTTTCATGTGAATGAAAAAAAAAAACTGAAACGTGTTATTCTATGATCATGAGTACTGTAGTAGTTCTGTAGTAGTACTGTAGTAGTTCTGTAGTAGTACTGTAGTAGTTCTGTAGTAGTACTGTAGTAGTTCTGTAGTAGTACTGTAGTAGTTCTGTAGTAGTACTGTAGTAGTTCTGTAGTAGTTCTGTAGTAGTTCAGCCCTCCACTACTGCATGACAAAGGCAACAATGAGTTGACACATCTTTAGATCCGCTGGTCAAAGTTGCTGTGATACAAACGTCTTTACAGATATCTTATCTGAGTTTTAAAAGGACTTAGATGTAAGTAAGTGCTCGACTATGTAATAACAGGATGTTATATAATTATACTAAGAATTTCTACAAAAAGTTAAACAGAAAAATACTTCATCCATAGAACTTTTGTGACAGTGATTCTACCCTGTCTAAATGGTGTTCTGAGGTGATATCTACATCCATCTATTTCAACTACATTAAAAACCTGTTTTTTAAAGAACACGCTTTACCAGCTCTCTGAGTGATATCAAGAAACGAAAACAGTAAAGTATGTATGATAACCTGATATTTCTATAAGGTTGCTAATAGCATAACATCTCCATACGCCCTACTTAGGGTAATAAGAGAGGATGTCCCCTCTTTGTTCATAATTCTACAAATGAAATACCCATAAGAGCCTCAGAGATCAATTACTGAGTTGCACTACTTCCATGTTTCAGAGGGTATGCAGTGGCACTGCCCCCTAGTGGATCACTGGAAGACACTTCACACTCCGACTACCAGTAAACTCCCTTTATACTATTAGCATAAAGCATGGTATCCTTGGGACGTGCATACGCTAAACCCTAACCTAATCCTAACCCTTAACCATTTTACATTTCTACTTCAATGGGGTAGGGATGGTCCCAAGGATCCCAAATAGCACGGACCCATAAAGCACAGCACTGGGGTGATTGGAAATTTAGCTGACAGCAAGTTTATTTTTGGCTGATGCAACTAGAAGCTCCTTTTACTATTTTGAAACGAAATTGGGAGAAAAAAAACAGGAACATATGCTATGTCGTCAAGATAAACATAAAAATATAACTGTTTGTTTTATCAATTCTATCAATTCTCAATTATCTGCCGTCACATGACATCGCCACACAAGTCTATGCTGTTGACTACGGTGAATGCTGCTTTGTTCGCCAAGGCTCATAAGTTTTAATTCATCCAAAATAGCATTTAACATTTAAACTGGGCCCTTTTATTCAGGTTTCACTGCACTGTAAGGAATACAGTGGGAGTAATGAAGCAGAGCCTAGAGGAGATAAGCGCTTATATTATAGGTAATCACAACCCAGAGCAGCAACCTTAACACATAAAAAACCTCTGGGATTATCACCAAGTATTGTATTCGTTCAGTATACTGTATGAGTGAAAATCTGTGGTGTGTCACCCAGTATATTATCCATCCTAATGGAGAAGACTGTAATTACTTCAAATTGATGTTGGCTTCCACTGACATTCATTGAGCCGGTCCTCTTCAATGTGAGTATCTAAGTAAGTTTTGCCTTTAGAGAAACTGTAGCTCACTTTCTTTTCACGTACACAAGTGCATGAACACGCACGCGCACGCACGCACACACACACACACGCACGCACGCACGCACACCACACCACACCACACCACACCACAGAGAGCATGGGGTGACATTTCTAATTATCCAGTGATCTGTTTGTTGTGTTTGTGTTCCTGTGCTGACCTTGCCCCCCACACATATCTCTATGTTTTATTGTTACCTGTCTGTCTGCCTGCCTGCCTGCCTGCCTGCCTGCCTGCCTGCCTGCCTGCCTGCCTGCCTGCCTGCCTGCCAACCAGAAGTAAACTTAACTAATGCTCCTTTTGCACCCTGACATCACTGTACTGTGCTGGACTGGAGACTAGAGGCTGGAGGCTGGATAGAGCAGCCAGGCCTGGCCAGTATCTGGTGATCGCCCACTGCCCCCCTGTGAGACAAACCCAACTCCCAGAAGAAAATTAGCGCATTTAGCTGTCAGCACCAGGCTCGCTTTTCAATCCAGACCAGCATTCACAGAGACCCGCTTTTTTCCCTCCCTCCTTTCTTTGGCTGGAAATGCGATCTCTATATAGCTCAAAGATCAAGAAAAAAGGTGTAAACTTCACATAAATGTGATCAAGTGTCTCTCTATCAGATTCCTTAGATCTCCCCACCACAATACCCATGCACCCACCCGGATTAACTCACTCCTCTTTGTGCCTCCCTCGCCCTCTCTCAAAAGAGAAGCAGACAAGTGCAACACACGGTTTTACTACTATTCACAGCGAAACTTCTCAACACTGGAATGGAAAACAATTGTAATGGCAATGTTTATTGTTATTGTAAACATTTATAGAAACCAAGCGCTGTTGGACATTTTACAACAAAATAGCAAACTTCCACCAAAACAGTTTTAACATAGTAGACTTTTGAACTACTTCGCCCTTCCTTTAAAGGGATCCCCTCTGACTGACTGTCTCTACCCTACTTTACGCAGTTTTCTCCATGACGGCCAATACTATAATAGGATTCGCCCATACTCCCACCTTGGTGACAGTCCCTCTGCCGGGGGCCGGGGAAGGGGACAGGGGGCAGGGGGGCCGGAGGGTATGAATGAGGGGCTGTGAAAGCGGGTGTGGCACGGGTCCTGGCTGTGCCTCTGTGTGTGTATGACTGTGACTGTGACTGAGTGACCCCCCCCGGCCCTGCTCTGCTCGGCCTGCCAGAGGCATGACCCCCATCACACTGGAGTCCCAGTGCACCCTGAGCACTTCTCGTCTATCCGTCGCCAAGGAGGCAGACGGGAACGCAGGAACAACAAGTCATTTGTACCTGTAGAGGAGGACACTCCTGGGAAACAAACAGATGAGCCTCTCCCCCTGAATACAAGCCTTTCTCTCAGGGTAAACAGAACTGCATGAGAAACATACAAACTATCGGGAGGATCGCACTTAACTCTTTCAGCGCCTGCCGGCGGGCCTGGAGGGGGCAGAGGCAGAGAGAGGCAGAGGAGCGATTAGGCCACACCTGCTGGGAACTGGGGAGGGAGAGAAACTGGCCAGAAGGAGGACAACATCCTGAAGTAGCAAGGAGTGTTTTACCAATGGCATGACATCAGAACGTCACCATGATTCCTTTCCCTGTGTTAGGGATGCACACAATCACAGCACCAGATCAGGTGTTGCGAATGTGTGCTGATACAGGTTCAGGAGATATGCTGGGAAAGATGCTTTCTTGTATACTGGAGCCTCAGAGTGGAATGAGTTGCCTCTACCCATAAAAACGACGTCCTCTCTGGGCAGCTTTTAAAATAAAGTAAAAAACAGTTTAATGTCTTCTGTGCCCATATGAATGACCCCTATGATGTAACAGTAATGATGAGATAGATGTTCTTCTTCTTTGTTTGTACGTTTTATTATCTCAATGCCATACTGTGTTCAGCCGTGTTGGATCTTGTCTAGCTATCTTGTTTCAAGAGGTCCACAAAGGAAATAAGTCCCAGACTTTATTGTGTGTTATCCTCCATGAGTTTAACAATGGAAATAAGTCCAGACGTTATTGTGTGTAATCCTCCATGATTTAACAATGGAAATAAGTCCCAGACTTTATGTGTGTTATCCTCCATGAATTTACAATGGAATAAAGTCGCAGACCGTTATTGTGTGTTTATCCTCCATGATTTAACAATGGAAATAAGTCCCAGACGTTATTGTGTGTTATCCTCCATGATTTAACAATGGGAATAAGTCCCAGAAGTTATTGTGTGTTATCCTCCATGATTTACTCATGTGCATGTATGGCTTTTTCAAGTTTTATGTGTGCTTGTTTTTTTTTTATGGTCGAATTAATACCGTATACAGCTCCACATACCGTATACAGGTCCACATTCCGTATACAGGTCCACATACCGTATACAGGTCCACATACCGTATACAGGTCCACATNTTCCGTATACAGGTCCACATACCGTATACAGGTCCACATACCGTATACAGGTCCACATTCCGTATACAGGTCCACATACCGTATACAGGTCCACAGCGTTGCACTTCATGCAACCTCCACTTCATCCTAAAAAACATATGTCAACGTGTGCAAAAATATTTGAACCTGCCATAAGCAGCTCTGCTTTTGTCACTGTATTCTCTATCAATCCAAATGATTGAATCACTTAATCAATTCTAACAAAAACTTAAATAATTGAATAATTTAATTGACAAACGATGCATGTGTATTCGATTGCGAAAGCGTAAAAGGTTTTATTTTGATTGCAATCTGTACATTGAGCTACTTGTGAAAAGCCTTCTATTGAACATATAACTCTTGCCAGTTCACATGGCTGTGCAGAAGACAACCCATTGTACACCCAAGGACATTTCAGTCTCTCCATCCAGAGAATTTACACTCCAGCACATAATAAGAGTCCTCATATCGACTCGCTACAGAAACACCATGCATCTGCTCCSAAATACTCCAGACAATAAACAACTCAGAAGAGCTGTTCAAATCTAATTCTCAGACAAAGTCTGACAAAAATAAATTACGTACCGCTTTTGGACAAAACTTTCCCAGAGTTTCCTTCAGATCCCCCATTATCTTGCAGAAAGTTAATTAAAGTGGCAAAGTTTAAATCAATGGGATTTTTTTCCTTGGTCCCGGACCGACAAACTGGTTGGTCAGAAATGAGTGATGGGCATGACAGGACTTCACAAGATTACTCAGGGAGACAAAACTCCCTAATGACCACCAAATGCTTCTTCCTGGATTACACTGGGAATCCTGGACTCCCTCTTTCTCTCCCCAAAACAGTCTAGTCTAAAGTCCCCCTTTGCCTCATAATGTGACCACATCGTGTAATTCCACAGATCATTACCAACTTTCCAAAACTTAATTTTGCAATTACACACGCAATTAATTAATAAATGTGCTGTCATTACACTTCCCCATGTGAACCCCCTCCAAATGAATGCCTCTTGAAATAAAGGGAGGGAGAGAGGGAGGGAGGGAGGGAGGGAGATTGTTAGTAAGGGATTGTGAAGTTAATCTGGTAAGCAGTTAGGGGGATATGGGGATAGTTCTTCAAGGCAGCCCTCTCGCCCTCTATCAGTGTGGGCGTCTAGAGGGATCCAGGGCAGTTAGTTATTGAGTACGATGGATGGATGGCAGAGCTCCCGTCCCGGAGGACGGATTAATGAGATCTATGAGCTCAGAGAACGACACCGCCACACTAACAGCACCAACGCTAACCACGCCAGGTCTGAGGAGCAGCGGAGACGATTGGTAGTGTACCTCTCCACTTAATGCACGTCAACCCAGCCTCTGTACTGCCAGTCTGTCTGACTACTCCACTGACTGCTCACACTGTACCAGGACACTTACTGTATCAAGGAGAGCACATCAAGTAATTTCAGTAAATGTAATCATGTCGGTCATTTACACAACTAAAGATAGATTCAATCTCTCCAGCATTGGATATTCTTCTCCATTTGCTTTTCTGATTTTTCAACCTCAAAATCTACTGATCATCGCATGATGCTGCACAGCTTGGAAAGAGATTTATTCCCAGAAAATGTTGGATCGGGCCAGAGGACCAGAGGTGTTTTTCTTTAATCCTCATATGAAACATTTGTCCACAAACCTGAAACTATCCAGCAAAGAAACTGTTGACACTATAAACAGCTTCAGAGGTATTTGATAACCATTTACACAGTGCACTGGGTTTGCGTGTGTTGCTGACATTAAGTATAGAGAGGAAAGGAAAAACATCATGCTTTGTTTCCAACAGGTTCATGGACCGTTAAAACCATTTTTGACAACAAACCTGAGCCCGTCCTCTATTAGTCCCCTCTTCAGTCATTAGATGATGTGTTTGAGGTGAATTCATTAATAACAAGGGTTAAGCACATCAGGTTCCATTTTAAAGCCTTTTGTATACTCAAAAAATGAGGGGTTCAACAGGGTTATTCTAAAATCCTCAAAGTTCTTTGAAGAACCTTAGGGTTCTTGGCACTGAAAATTGCCCCCAAAAGGTTATTCCAAGAACCTCATAGGAGGTGGGGTTCATCGAGGAACGTCCTTAGTTGGTGGGGGTTGTCACGCCCTGACCATAGAGAGCCTTTTTATTCTCTATTTTGGTTAGGTCGGGGTGTGACTAGGGTGGGTAATCTAGGTTGTATTATTTCTAAATTGGCCTGGTATGGTTCCCAATCAGAGGCAGCCTTTTAGCATTGTCTTTGATTGGGGATCATATTTAGGCAGCCATTTCCCCACTGGTTTTTGTGGGATCTTGTTTATGTGTAGTTGCCTGTGAGCACTCCATAGCTTCACGTGTCGTTGGCTCTTTATTGTTTTTTGTGCGGTTCACTTCTAATAAAATGTTGAACCAATTTCACGCTGCGCTTTGGTCTGAATGTTATTACGACGATCGTGACAGGGGTTCTTGCAGGAATATAACTTCCCAACTGACATTTTTGGATTTTAATTTGAAAGGACAGCAGGTGCAGGCACCTAGGTGAAAAATGTAAAGATCTCCTCAATTTAAGGTAAGGTTTGTTCCTTGTATGATCTGACTTTGTTGTTTTATGATGATACCATCTATCTTTTCATATTTATGCAAATCTTTCTAAAACAGAAAATGGACACAGTTCAATGGATATCAATCAATAAAGAGGTAAGAATATGTATGCTATAAGAATATGTTTTGGGTGCAGATGACTGAACTGCTCACTTTTGTGTCTGTGTCTGCAGGTATACAGACGAGAAGGCATACAAAGGCATGTCAATTGGTATTGGTATGTTATGCAGATCACATGTACCATCTTCCTCCCTTACCTCTTCAATGAATATCCCATAGGCTTCTACATTACGGACAAGGTACTGTATGAAAACCATTATCAAAACAGCTTTTTTTCATTCACATAAACCAAGGTATGAGTACTGTTGTGTGCATGTTTTGTTAAACATCTGTATAATTAAAAATGTTTGGATTCACAGACTTCACCATCACTACACATCTGATGAATATAACAGGAAACCTGTTCGATCACCATGCACTGCAAAATCATTCTGGCTATGGATACGGAGGACATCAACACATTAACATCAACACGCCAGAGGATATAACCATTGGACTTGGGGCTCGGCTGGGAGTTTACCTAATTATTTTTATTTTTTATTGTGCTTTGCCACTAAAATCATAATTAACACTGACAACTAAAATATGGTGTTGTTATTGTTATGTGTAATATTAATAATAATAATAGAGGGGGGAGTGGGGGGGGTAGTTCAAAAATGTACCCCAAAATGTTCTTCAAAAGGTTCTTCGAGGATCCATTAAAAGGGGTTCCTCCAGGAACCTTTACTTTTTAGAGTGTAGTGGTAAAAGTGGAGCCTGGATCAACTAGAGTAACCAGCCTGGCTCAACTAGAGTAACCAGCCTGGATCAACTAGAGTAATGCTAGAATCCTTAGTTGCTACATTCATTTTTGGATGTATAAATTAATGATATATACCCATTGATTCTTGAAGAATATAAATTATAAATCCCTCATGAGTTAAGTTCAACTGTAGTACCCGACCAGTGGGGTACACTACAAAGCAGGATCAATGAGTTAGCAAACTAATTTGTCTAAAAATTCTGAAATAACTTTGTATTTTTTAGAGAGAGAAGCTTGAAATGGGGATGGTCTAACTGACTCAATAACCAAAAACATATCTAAGTTTAGCTTTATTAATGAATCTGAAAATCAGTAGTTATTCCTGGTTGTTTATCAAAGTTAGCTGGCTAACACATTGATCCTGCTTTGTAGTATACCCCTGTGAACCCAACATATAAGCTTTTTATACTCCAATGTCTGTAAACAAAGTACATGCAAACAAACACTGTATAGCTTCAAAACATGGTTAAAACTAACTTTGATATCATGGATGGTCAGTCCTTGCATGCATAGTAGGTTGATGCATTACTATCTAAGTCCCACTATACCTAGCATAATTACTGAACTTCAGACATACGAGTTACCATACTGAGATAGGTATATCAGCTTTTAGTTTTATTGCACCTTATTTGTGGTACAATCTTCAAAATGTTCTTACATTTGATATTCTGGTGCCTCTAGGGTCATTTAGAAAGCTGAATGAGGAACCTATTACTAATGAATATGTTTGTTTTTTATGACCGGGTTTTTCCTTCTGCTTGCATTTTGTATTTATATTTTGATGTGTGTATTTTCTGTAATTTAGGGCTCATCTGTAAAAGAGACCATGGTCTCAGTATGACTCCCTGATATTAAAATAAAGGTTAAAAAAAATATATAAAATATAGCCCTCACTTTTTGAGAATGGTTACATTTCTCCAGGCCCATCGCTCAGCTTTTTATCAAAACACAGGTGGGATGACCACCTTGTTATTGATTACATTAAGGATTCCTGCGGTCAATGACCAAAAGTGCCCTCTTTGACCTCAGGTGTGGAATGTTATTCATATTTTTCATAATTTCATAATGAATAAAGGTTACTTTAAAAAAACAATACAAGCTCTTAAAGAGCAAATCCTTTTTACACCAGTTTGTTTAAGTATAAAATGTCGTACTTTGCGGATTTTAGCTTTGACCATGACGATTAGGTCATCTTCTATTGAATAGTGCCTTTTTACAACTGTCCATGCACTTCTGATTGACTAAAATGCCGCTTTCGCAAATTATATCATCATACATACAGTACATTCTTCTGTCAAAACAAAACAAAATCTGTCAAGAAAAAAATTCTGTGAATTAGAATGCTTAAATGACAGTCAATCATCCTTGTAATACGCGGTGCAGGTAATTAGTGACTGGGAAAACTAATTACTCTGCTGTAACCAGAGTTTTCTTCCTCCAGTTTCCCCTCGACATGGTTCATCAGATCGATCAAATGACAGCTATCAAACTCGTTAGGCTGTTCACTCACAATGCAAGGCCTCTAGAAGATGTTAAATGCGTCTGGGAATTCGGAAGAAAAAAATGTGGTAATCAACTCTCAGTGGGGTAACAACAGGTATTTTGTAATCAACCTCAACAAGTTTTATGTACGAGAGTTTCTTTTAGCATGATTATGAGGGCTTCATTACAGGAATAAGAGCAAGCATCTCAGTCTGACACATTAAGAGAGACGGAGAAAGATAACCTGCACAATACTTGAACGGCTTCAGTTGCACTCTCCTTGATTATGCCTCCTCTCCATGGAAACCCAAGTTGTGATTCTAAAATACAGATAGTTGATCATCAGATCAATCTGGTCTATGATTAGTTGACCAGGGCTTTGTTAGTAACACTCCTAGAGACACGTGAAGGGAGGAGAGGAGGGAGAGAGCAGTAGAAGGGAGGGAGAGAGGAGAGAGCAGATGGAGGTTGGAAGAAAGGAGGGGAGGGAGGGAGAGAGGGAGAGTTGTGCTGGCTGGGAGGGCTAAAGTGGGTCAGTGACTGAAGCCGTCTGGAATGTGATGTGGCGGTAGGTGCAGCTGCTTGTTAATTTCACTGAGTGCCACCCTGCCTGCGAAGCGGTGCCACTGCAGTCGCCAGCCCCTCCAGTCTCTCTGGCTCCACCATTCTGTACGCGTCGCTCTTCTTGACTGCTCTGGGTTGGCGTCACCCGTGAATTGGCGGTTCCTTAAGTTTGCCATGTGCTGTGACCCGCTCCCGACAACCAGCCATGATACAAACTACCGGATTGTTAGTAATCCCTAATTACCCAGAATACCCCTCTTCACTCAGTCCACCGCTTCTGATGTCTGCCTAATCAATTTGGACAACAACAAGATRTTCCCTGGGATACGCAGGGTACAGCAAACTAGGAAGCAGGRCTGGTGCCCCATTTAAAACTCCAAGGGGAGGAGTGGAGGGAAATACTGTTGCATGGTGATGCCCCTGGACAAGTCCCCACCCCCCAAAAGGTAACTAAAACCACACTACTTGAACAATTCACAAACTTCTGAGAAATGATGAACATGAGGGACACAAAAACTACATGACCAAAAGAATGTGGACACATACTCGTCAAACATCTGATTCCAAAATTATTGGGATTAATATGGAGTTGGTCCTCCCTTTGCTGCTATAACAGCCTCCACTCTTCTGGGAACGTTTTCCACTAGATTGTGGAACATTKCTGCAGGGACTTGCTTCCATTCAGCCACAAGAGCATTAGTGAGGTCGGGCACTGATGTTGGGCAATTAGGCCTGGCTCGCAAATTCATCCCAAAGGTGTTCAATGGGGCTGAGTTCAGGGCTCTGTGCAGGCCAGTTCTTCCACACCGATCTCGACAAACCATTTCTATGGACCTCGCTTTGTGCACAGGGCATTGTCATGCTGAAACTGTTGCCACAAAGTTAGAAGTTCAGAAGTGTCTAGAATGTCATTGTATGCTGAAGCGTTAAGATTCACTCCAGCCGACCCTTGGTATTGCGCATGGTGATACCTAAGCTTGTGTGCGGCTGCTCGGCCATTGAAACCCATTTCACGGAGCTCCCGACGAACAGTTATTGTGCTGAAGATGCTTCCAGAGACAGTCTGGAAGTCGGTAGTGAGTGTTGTAACCGAGGACAGCCTATTTTTTACGCGCTATGCTTTCAGCACTTGGCGGTCCTGTGAGCTTGTGTGGCCTTCCACTTTGTGTCTGAGCCGTTGTTGTTCCTAGACTTTTCCACTTCACAAAAACAGCACTTATCGTTGACCGGGGCAGCTCTAGCAGGGCAGAAACTTTACAAACTGACTTGTTRGATAGGGGGCATCCTATGACATTGCCACGTTGAAAGTCACTGAGCTCTTCAGTAAGGCCATTATATTGTTAATGTTTGTCTATAGAGATTACATGGCTGTGTGCTCAATTTTATACACCTGTCAGCAACAGGTGTGGCTGAAATAGCCRAATCCACTAATTTCAAGGGGTGTGCACATACTTTTGTCTATATAGTCTATGTTCTAAATTGATTAACGTCATAATGTTCCAACTGTCACAGTAACAGGTGTGAAGGTGAGGTAGAGGATTATTTGATGGCGGTATCCTCTTCCTGGGAAATACACAGCTATTTTCTTATAGAACTCATATACTTGTAAGGGGTGCGTAACTGGTGGCAGGGAAGTCAAACGCAGGAGTGGAGGACTTGGTGAATAGCCGGAGCAGTTTAATATATAAAACTAACGGCATACAAAACAATAAACACATGGGTACAAAACCCGTAGCGCACCAGTAACACATAGCACGAGTACTTACAAAATAAAAAATTCCCGACAAGGACATGGGGGGAAACAGAGGGAAAATATACAACATGTAATTAGGGAATTGAAACCAGGTGTGTGTGAAAACAAGACAAAACAAATGGAACATGAAAAATGGATCGGCGATGGCTAGAAGACCGGTGACGTCGACCGCCGAACAACGCCCGAACAAGGAGAGGAACCAACTTCGGAAGAATTTGTGACAATACTACGTATCTGACCTGGTCAAAGACAACTGGGTTACTAACACACGTCGTGTCATTATCTAGGATTTCAGAAAGAAACTACTGACATGAAAAAGAAAGGTGTGGATAAGAAGGACATGACAACGACCAAACACGGTGAGGAGTTAGCTAAAGCCAAATAGATCTGGACCACTACGCCAGTAATATTGGTATCTACCTTGTCAATATTAATAGTAGCTATGGAACAGGGATTCTTAAGTCAAAGTTCCACAGTGAGTGTCACTGCATTCCCTTTCAAAATATCAGCTCAAAGGTTTTTCAACGTCCTATTAGTGTTACTCACTTGCCCAACAATATAAGATATTAAATATTTTTAAATATATTAACGATAGTGTCACATCTGCTCCTGCCACGCCCTCTAGTGCTCATCCTGTGTATCCTTGACCTGCCGCCACTCCCCCAGTGCTCTCTCCCTCTCCCTCTGTGTGTGTGTGTGTGTATGTGTGTGTGTATGATTGTGTGGGCGGAGACAGGTGTGCTGGAGTCAGAGAAGATCCCCACCAGCTGCAACCTGTTCCATAATCAAGACCTCTACAAATACTCATTCCTGCCACTTCCACTCTGCCAGATCGTAATCTCTGCTCAGTCAGTCCATGTTTCTAGCCGTTTGTTCTTGTTTTCTTGTTGTGCCTGTTTTCCCTTGCCTGACGCTGTTTTCCTCTCTGCTACAGTTCTGCCTGCTCTGACTCTGGTCCCTGTCTCCAGTCCGACTTCTCGTCAGTCCTGCTACTCTGTCCTGGATTCCCCACTCTACGCTCCCTTGGATTCCCCTCCGGACCTGCCTACCCTGTCCCACCACCTCTCGCTCCAGCCTCAGCCTCCGCACCTGGTTTCCGGCAACCCGCCCGAGCTTCCCCTGACCTGCACCCAATCTTCCCCCCGTGTTTCAATAAATTACCTCATCCCAGTCTCCTCGTCTGAGTCTGCTCTTGGGTTCACCTGTTCTGCTCCGTGTGACAGTTAGACATGTTTTGATATTACATAAAGCTATATGGTTGTGTAGCATCAACAACAGGTTTGGCTCTAGCCAACCAGTAACATGGTTACAGGAGATGAATCTGGCCTGTATAACATAGTCGACAGTTGATTATATTTCACCTTTTCTGTGTCACCTTTCATCAGGGGCACGCCATTGTTCTGAAGAAAACACAATACACAGCTTGGGTTTTGCATGGTTAGGGGCAACGGCAAGAGATGTGGCAAAATTGAATCCACCGGAGGATATAGGGCCTTAAGGCACATAATTCAAGAAACATAAAATGATCTCCAACTATGTCTTGAAATATGAATCCATTTAAAGTGTATAAAGTGCATACTGTAGGTATCAAACTCCATGTTTATCATAAATGTTGAAATATTACAATCAGTTACTTATACAATATACTACCTACAGCAATTTGCTTAGGTAGGAAACTATAGAAAATCCAACAACTGTCTTGTTAAAGCGCTCTATGAGAATTGTATTGTTTCATTTGAAGGAAAAAAACAGATCTTCAAACCATTTCCGCCTATTAAATGATGCATGTTATGCTCTTTGAATAATAGCTCTGTTAAAACTATTAAATCAATAACTTCACAAATGTCATTAAAATACCAATGTGTTGTTTATCTTTGGTTCCAGTTGTAGTCCTGTTTGTTTACTGTAAGCCATTGGAAAGGAGTGGCTGCATGGATACTGTGCTGAGAATTGTGACTTCCCTATAGCAAAATGTCACCTTATGCTACATGCTTGATTCAAAAATAAGAGGTGGGTAGTTGTTACCAGGACAACAGAGTCTCATTTTACCCCACAGTGTCACGTTCGTCGTATAGAGGAGACCAAGGCGCAGCGTGATTGGAATACATTCTTCTTTTAATGAAGAATAAAACGACCGTGACTCTATAAACACTGAGTGCTGACATGCAACTACATATAGACAATAACCCACAAAAACAAAATGTAAAATGGCAACCTAAATAGGATCCCCAATCAGAGACAACGATAAACAGCTGTCTCTGATTGGGAACCAATTCAGGCCACCATAGACCTACATTTACCTAGACAATACCAAAAGCCCATAGATATACAAAAMCCCCTAGACAAGACAAAAACACCCATACCACCCTCGYCACACCCTGACCTAACCAAAATAATAAAGAAAACAAAGATAACTAAGGTCAGGGCGTGACACACAGCCTATTTCCAACCTGTTACCAAATTACTAAGTGCTGGGACACAGCTTCAAAGAACTGACACTGATGTTACTAATATAATGAAACTATACACTCTATTTAAAATGTGGTGTGTCAGCTTGGAAGTAAGACATTTTGGCACAATATCAACTTCTTGGAGTTTCATGTGCCCCTGGCAAAATTCCATTAATAAAGGCATTTAAAGTTTAAAGTAAACGCAATAATGTCAGGCTTTGCTTTAATTTACAGAAGGTATATTTTGAAATGATTTACAAGATGTGCTGGTTGGAGACTTTTGGAGAAATGTTTAGTCATTTTAACCAAGTGTTCAAGCATAGCTATTGACCCAGCTATGCTGTATTAGTAGTAGCAGAAGTAGCACATTTCCAGACAAGCTATTGTTTTGCTTAAGAATGCCTCTGGAAAGCCTGTCAATTGCATGCCATGCAAGTCATTGACAGTTCCTCAAAAAAGATTACGTTCATTTCCAAGAACCTCCTCTATCTTGTATGGCATCATAACAGTAGAAAAGTTGACTATAGCACAGCTTGGGACCAGGCTAGCACAAGACTGCTTCAACACAGACATTACTGTATTGTCACATAAAACAATTGGATTATGGCAGACTAACTACACTACCATCCACAGATTAGGATGGTTGTTTGGGTGGTTAACCGCTCCATGTAATTTAACTACTTATCAAACACTTGACTAGAATCAGGTGAGCTAGTTCAGGCCTACAATAAAACTGTGAAACGTCCRGGGCTCAACTAGGAGAGATTTGAGAACCACTGTCACGGACAATGAGATACCAACACAATAACAGCCATATAAAAAAACATGGCATTATTACAACAGTCACAGAGGGTGCTGTCACATGGAAACCATGTGTTTGATGTATTTGATACCATTCCACGAAGTCCGCTCCAGTCATTACCATGAGCCCGTCCTCCCCAATTAAGGTGTGCAGATCATTTTGCAATGTTTATTTTAGGGTGCAAAAAAACATTCACCTGATGTTACAAATTACATTTTAATTGTCACATGCTTCGCAAACAACCGGTGTAGACTAACAGTGAAATGCTTATGGGCCCTTCCCAACGATGCAGAATACAATCAAATATAAAATAATAATAACGTTTAGTCTGTGTTCTGGGAATGATAAGAGATAGGTTCTCAAAACACAAAATATGCTCAGTGATGACATTCATATAGTGTTCAAATTAGGTTACACATGACATCCCTAAAATGTTGTAGTAATGTTGACAGAACACCTGGTCTAAGTTCTTTAAAGGTTCCCAGAACATTTTATTAAGTTATGGGAGTTGTTTGGGATGATGCATGAAAATGCTTGTAATATTCACATAGGTTGAGCAGAACATTCCCACAATGTTGCACATTTTACTTTGTCTTGGAGCTCCTCAAAACATTTCAAGAACATTTAGAATTTGTTATTTTAGTTTTACCTAATATTACCACAACATTCTCAACATGCAAATGTGTAGCTCCATAAAGCATAAAAAAGCAGATTGTAATACATCCCCATTATGTTTCTCTCCAGATTTAATGGCAATTCACATTTGAAGGTGATTTCGAGACACATGGCATTTTAATTTAGTTCATAGGACATTTGAACAGCATTTAAAGATGCACTATACCAAAATTGCTCTGCCATTTCCTGGTTGCTAAAGTTCTAATAGTTAGCCTAATTTCAGTTTATGTGATAAAACAAGCAAGTATAGTGTAGAGAATCATTGCACGATCTAAACTGCTGTGAAATATATTTTCCATAACCAATTTTTTAAATCTTTTTATAGTATGTTGACAATCTGCACCTTATTTCATTAATTTAACATTAGAACAGCATTTAATCATACAAACCAACCATATGTTTTACACTTCATATGTTGACAATCAGCACCAGTATATCTCTGGGTTAGTTATCTCTAAGAAGGATAAAACGGAAGCATGGCATTCCTGATTGACCACACTGCCATGGCTACGGTGCCTTCAGAATGTATTCATACCCCTTGACTTATTATTCTGTTGTGTTACCGCCTGAATTCAAAATAGATTAAATMAAATGTATTTATTTCACCCATTTACACACAATACCTCATAATGGTGAAGTGAAAATACGTTTTTAGAAATGTTATCTTATTTATTGAAAATAAGATGTCCTTGAGTTGTCACTACAACTTGATTGGAGTCCACCTGTGGCCAATTCAAATGTTTGGAAATGATTTAGAAAGAAACACACCTGTCTATATAAGGTCCCACAGTTGACAGTGCATGTCAAAGCAGAAACTATACCATGAAGTCCAAGGAACTGTCTGTAGATCTCTGAGATAGAATTGAGATGAGGCATATCTGGGGAAGGGTATAAAACCATTTCTTGAGTGTGGATATTTTCCAAGAGCAGTGGTCTCCATCATTGGGAAATTGAAAAAAATATAGAACTACCCAGACTCTGCCTAGAATTGGTTTCCCCAGCAAACTGTGCAACCGGGCAAGTARGACCTTGGTCAGGGAGGTGACCAAGAACCCAATGTACTGCTCGATGTCTGAGCATGTCCCTGTACACCTCGTTGACGAATGCCTGGAACACTGACGGAACATTGGCTAAGCCAAAGGGCATAACCAAGTACATGTAGTGACCAGACATCGTGCTGAATGCCGTCTTCCACACATCCCCCTCCCGGATGTGAATGACATTGTAGGCACTCCGAAGGTCCTGTTTGGTGAAGAACCGGGCCCCGCGGAGCTGCTCGATGGCTGACGGAAGCAGCGGGAGAGGGTACCGATACTTCGTGGAGATGTCATTGAGTCCACGGTAATCGATACAAGGGCGGAATCCTCCCTCCTTCTTGGCCACTAAGAAGAAACCAGCCGACGCAGGGGACATGGACCTGCGGATGAAACCCTGTTGGAGCACCTCTTGAATGTAGTCCTCCATGGCCTGGGTCTCAGCCATCGACAGAGGGTAGATGCGTCTACGCAGAGGTGTAGCACCGGAAAAACAGGTCAATGGCACAGTCCCAGGTGTGATGAGGAGGGAGACAGGCAGCGTGGGTCTTGGAGAATACCTCCCTTAGATCCTCCGGGATGTTGGGCTGGAGGGCAACCACAGGACTCTCAACCGACGTGGAACCACAGAGGACAGGAAAGCAGGTCTTCCGACATTCAGGTGACCAGTCGGTGATTCTCATCCTCGACCATGAGATGGTAGGGTTGTGGCGCTGAGGCCAAGGTAGGCCGAGGATGATCTTGTGAACTGGTGCACTGGTGATGAAGAAGGGGATGTTTTCCTGGTGATTGGGCTCCACGGAGAGGGTGAGTAGTTGGGTGATGTGTGTGATGGTTCCGGATCCTAGAGGCCAACAGAGCCGTTGTAGTAGGATTCGATCCAGAATCCACTAAAGCTGTAGAAACAGAGCATGAGGGACAGTCAGCCAGAGTGTTGGGTACTAAAAAGAGTCAGGAAGAGCAGTAGATGGAATACTCACTCCTGGTCCGGGGATGTAACATCACGTGACCATCCCTCTGCTCTAGTGGATCCCAGATTCTGAAGTAATGGACACCGCTGGCACTTGTGCCCTCCCTGGCCACAATACAGACAGAGCCCCAGCTGTATCTGCCTGGTTCGTTCCGTCGCGGGAAGACATGTGACCGCTACCTCCATGGGTTCAGGCACTGATCCCAAACACTCGCTGAAGGAGGGAGAGAAGCGATGGAGATGCCGACACTTCCGGATGAGGTTATCCAGATGGATGGCCATTGCAATGAGTGCGTCCAGGGTGAGGTTGTCATCTCGGCAGGCCAGTTCCGTCTGGATGTCCTCACGCAGACCTCTCCTACATAATATGCTGAGCGCCAGCTCATTCCATCCACTGGAAGCTGCTACTGTCCGGAAGGTAAGTGCATACCCAGCAGCCGTCTGATTTCCCTGCTGGAGTTGAAGCAGACACTCACCTCCCTCTCTGCCCTCCGCGGGATGATTGAAAATAAGTTTAAACAGAGCCATGAACCCCTCATAAGACTCGAGCTCCTCCTCTCTTCTCTCCCAGACGGCCGTAGCCCATTCCAATGCCTGCCCAGCCAGCAGAGAAATAACCGTGACAACCTTAGACCTCTCGATGGTGGGAGCTCCCATCTGATGTGGGAAATAGAGGGAGCACTGAAGGAGGATGCCACAGCATTTGGATGGTGTCCCGTCATATTTCTCAAGGGAGGGATAGACGGGCATAGCTGACCTGAGCGGGTTGCTGAATGGGCTAGTGTGCTGACTCTTTGGGTAGACTGGCTTTAGAATGTCCTCCGCTGTTGAGACGTTGTAGAATGCGGAGAACATCTTCCATGGCCATCCCTAGTTGAGCCAGCTGATCATGGAGTTGACGAAGAAGGTCACCTTGTTCATTGATCGTCTGGGAGATGTCCGGTTGTCCTGCTGCTTCCATATTTTGAGATGGTATTCTATAATGATGGGGCGGTGAGTCGGAAGCAGGTGAAACATTTTAATAAAACWACAAAACGACACTAACATAAGGCAGTACGACGATACACAAGAACAATACCAACTGGTGAGTGAACATGGGAGAGTGACATATAAAGGGGAGGAAATGATGACGATAATGGAGTCCAGGTGTGAATCATAATGATTCACAGGAGCGCGTAATGATGAGTGCCAGGTGTGCGTAATGATGAATCCTAGGACCAGTGGTTACTACTCTGGGGATGTTGTACGCTGGAGGGGAGGAGCAGGAGCAGACGTGACACAATGACCACTCTGACAGAACTACAGAGTTCATCGGCTGAGATTGGGAGAACCTGCCAGAAGGACAACAGTCTCTACAGCACTTCACCAATGTGGGATTTATGGGAAAGTGGCCAGATGGAAGCCACTCCCGAGAAAAAGTCTCATGACAGCACACCTGGAGTTTTCAGATAGTCATGTGAAAGACTCTGAGATCATAAGGCAAAGGATTCTGTGGTCTGATGAGACAAAAAATGTACTCTTTGGCCTGAAAACAAAGGGCTATGTCTGGAGAAAACTAGGCACAGCTCATCACCCGTCTAACAAAATCAAATCAAATGTTATTTGTCACATGCTTCATAAACAACAGGTGTAGACTAACTGTGAGCGTCGCTGCATGGCTATTTTCAGGTCTCTCCAGAAATGTTCGATCAGGTTCAAGTCTAGGCTCTGGCTGGGCCACTCGATCACATTCAGAGAATTGTCCCAAAGCCACTCCTGCGTTTTCATCAAGGATCTCTCTGTACTTTTGACAAAGGCACCTAAAGCAGACTGTCATGTGCCTTTTACTAAGGTGTGGCTTCCGTCTGGCCACTCTACCATAAAGGCCTGATTGGTGGAGTGCTGCAGAGATGGTTGTCCTTCTGGAAGGTTCTCCCATCTCCACAGAGGAACTCTGGGGCTCTGTCAGAGTGACCATCGGGTTCTTGGTCACCTCCCTGACCAAGGCCCTTATCCCCCGATTGCTCAGTTTGGGCGGGTGGCCAGCTCTAGGAAGAGTCTTGGTGGATCCAAACTTCTTCTAATTAAGATTGATGGAGGCCACTGTGTTGGGGATCTTCTGCAATTAATGTTTTGGTACCCTTCCCCAGATCTGTGCCTCGACACAATCCTGAATCAGATCTCTATGGACAATTCCTTTGACCTCATGGCTTGGTTTTTGCTCTGGCATGCACTGTCAACTGTGGGACCTTATATAGACAGGTGTGTGCCTTTCCAAATCATGTCCAATCAATTAAATTCACCACAGGTGGACTCCAATCAMGTTGTAGAAACATCTCAAGGATGATCAATGGAAACAGGATGCACCTGAGCTCAATTTCAAGTCTCCTCGCAAAGGGTATGAATGCTTATGTAAATAAGGTATTTCAATTTTTTTTATTTGTAATGAATGTGCAAAAATGTCAACAACAAAAAATTCTTCACTTTGTCACTGTGGGGTATTGTGTGTAGATTGACGAGGACTTTTTAAAATGTAATACATGTTTTAATAAGGCTGTAATGTAACAAAATATGGTAAAAAGGAAGWRGTCAGAATACTTTCCGAATACACTGTAGGAGTTGCTTTTGTCCAGGTGGGACAGGGCAGTGTGGTTCGCCCTGCAGCCTTGTGAATGTTAAAAGGTTTCAAGGTCTTAATCACATCGGCTACGGAGAGTGTGATCACACAACCGTYCGGAACAGATGGTGCTCTCATATACAGTTCAGTTTTGCTATCCTCTAAGCGAGCATAAAATGAATTTAGCTCATCTGGTAGGCTTGCGTCACTGGGCAGCTTGCGGCTGGTTTTCCCTTTGTTTGCAAACCCTTGCCACATTCGACGAGGATCAGAGCCGTTGTAGTAGWATTCGATCTTAGTCCTGTATTGACACTTGTTTGATGGTTCGTAGAAGGGCATACCGGGAGTTCTTATAAGCGTCCGGATTAGTGTCCCACTCCTTGAAAGCAGAAGCTCTAGCCTTTAGCTCAGTAATCCAATGGCATATCCATTGGGATATGAACGTACGGTCAATGTGGGGATAACATTGTTGCTGCTGGACTCTTGTTAATGAAGTTGGTGACTGATTTGGTAAACTCCTTAATGCCATCGGATTAATCCAGGGAAAATATTCCAGTCTGTGCTAGCGAAACAAGTCTAGGCTCTGGCTGTATCCACTTCATCAGACAACTTCTGTATTGAGCGCGTCACTGATACTTCCCATTTGACCTTTTGCTTGTAAGCTCAAATCAGGAAGATGGTGTTATGATTAGATTTGCCAAATAGAGAGTGAGAGAGGATTGTATGCGTCTCTGTGTGTGGAATAAAGGTGATCTACAGTTTCTTTGCCTCTAGTTGCACAGGTAAAATGCTGGTAGAAATGAGGTAAAACGTATTTCAGTTTTTCTGCATTAACTTCTAGTTCCTCCCAATCCCGGATCCGGGAGCACCCCCCACAGTAAAAAAGCTGACTAGCATAGCCTAGCATAGCGTCACAAGTAAATACTAGCATCTAAATATCATTAAATCACAAGTCCAAGACACCAGATGAAAGATACAGATCTTGTGAATCCAGCCATCATTTCTGATTTTTAAAATGTTTTACAAGGAAGACACAATATGTAAATCTATTAGCTAACCACGATAGCAAAAGACACAACTTTTTTTTCTCCACCATTTTTTTCCTGCATGGGCAGATATCACAATTTCGACTAAATAAAGATATATATAGCCACTAACCAAGAAACAACTTCATAAGATGACAGTCTGATAACATATTTATGGTATAGCATATGTTTTTTTAGAAAAATGTGCATATTTCAGGTATAAATCACAGTTCTACATTGCAGCTGCAATCTGAAATAGCGTTGGAAGCAGCCGGAATAATTACAGAGACCGACGTCAATTACCAAAATACTCATCCTAAAACATTTCTGAAAAATACACAGCATACAGCAAATGAAAGACCAACATCTTGTGAATCCAGCCATCATTTCTGATTTTTAAAATGTTTTACAGGGAAGACACAATATGTAAATCTTTATTAGCCACCACGTTAGCAAAAAGACACCAGTTTTTTTTCTCCACCAGTTTTTTACTCCATCAGTAGCTATCACTAATTCGACTAAATAAAGAATATTAGCCACTAACCAAGAAACAACTTCATAAGATGACAGTCTGATAACATATTTATGGTATAGCATATGTTTTTTTAGAAAAAATGTGCATTTTTCAGGTATATCATAGTTTACCATTGCAGCCACTATCACAAAACTCACCAAAGCGACTAGAATAACTACAGAGAGCAACGTGTATTACCTAATTACTCATCATAAAACATTCTTAAAAATACACAGCTTACAGCAATTGAAAGACACAGATCTTGTGAATCCAGACAATATTTCAGATTTTCTAAGTGTTTTACAGCGAAAACACAATATATCGTTGTATTAGCATACCACATGAGCTAACATCACCCCAGCATTGATTCAAGGCAAAAAGCGCGATAACGTTATCACCACCAAAATATATTAATTTTTTCACTAACCTTCTCAGAATTCTTCAGATGACAGTCCTGTAACATCATATTACACAATGCAAATAGAGTTTGTTCGAAAATGTGCATATTTAGCATCACAAATCGTGGTTATGCAATGTAATCTGTCAAAACATGGCATGCATTCTGGCCGGCGCCATCTTGGAAAGGCACCTAAGTTTACGATTATTTATCGATTAGATTGACTAAAAAATACAGGTTGGACAGCTAATGAAAGATGCATTAGTTATTAATGCACCCGCTGAGTTCGATTTTAAAATTAACGTTACTAGACATACAGTGTGCGTTACAGCCAGACTAGTGCCGCAACAATGGCCGACAAATGCGTTTACATTTTTCCACATAAATACGGAATAAAATCATAAATAGCTCTTACTTTTGGACGAGCTTCCATCAGTATCTTGGGCAAGGTTCCTTTGTCCAAAAGAATCGTTGCTTTGTTGTAAAACGTCCTCTTCAACTTCGGAACTAGCAGCTAACAATAGCTACGTGGCACACACATGTCCAAATCCTCAAAGCGCAATACTACGAAATTCCGAAAATAGCAATATACTCGCATAAACTGATATAAATCGGTTTAAAATAACTTCGTTATGATGTTTCTAACACCTATATTGAATTAAATCACAGACGGATATATCTTAGTCCGATAACGAGAGCTTTTGAGCATGCCATTCTGATGTCCTCTCTTGCGCCTTGACGAGCGTCCAAAAGAACGTACATGTCACTCCATGGCGTTTTATAAACTCTGAGAAATACGTAGAGACTCCATTCCACTTCTCATTGGTTACTGACATCCAGGGGAAGGCGGGTGCAGTTCATTTCGATCCATAGGGSACACACAGAGCTTTAAACTGATCTGAGAACAGAGACTATTTTTCTGACCTTCGCATGTCCTGTCATGATTTTCGCTGTAGAAAGAGTTCTGTTTCACCCACAGACATAATTCAAACGGTTTTAGAAACTAGAGATTGTTTTCTATCCAATAGTAATAATAATATGCATATTGTACGAGCAAGAATTGAGTATGAGGCAGTTTAATTTGGAGACAATATTTTCCAAAGTGGAAACAGCACCCCCTGTATTGAGAAATGTATTGAGAAAAGGTTACTACTACTAAGTCACTACCCACGCAAGCGCCACCTCTGGGTGGTTGCTTATGACCCTATACAGCTCGTTGAGTGCGGTCTTAGTGCCAACATTGTTTTGTGGTGGTAAACACCACCCCTACTGTGAAGCGTGGTGGTGGTAGCATTAATGCTATGGTGACGCTTTTCAGTGGCAGGCACTGGGAGACTGATAAGGATAGAGGGAACAATGAATGGAGCMAAATACAGGCAATTCCTTGAKGAGAACCTGCWTCWGAGTGCAAACAACCTAGGACTGGGGGAAGAAGATTTACGTTCCAACAGGACAATGACCCCAAGCATACAGCCAAAGCAATGCTGGAATGGCTTCAGAACAAGAAAGTGAAAGTCCTTGAGTGGCCCAGCCAAATACCAGACTTGAATCCCATTGAAAATCTGTGGAAAGACTTGAAGATTGCTGTTTGGCTCCGCTCCCCATCTAACTTAACAGAGCTTGAGAAAATCTGCAAGGAAGAATGGGAGAAAATAGGTTGTTATCAAGTTTGTCTAGAATAGACAACAGTCAGTGAATTATGGGTCAGTGATACAGCTGTTGAGGCACATGACCAAAAACACAGTGGTTTTCAGGTGAATGTGTGGGKGTGATCCATCTCTCCATCTCCCATATGGGTTGAGAAGGGGAGGGGAGGGGAAAAGCTGCCCTGCCTTGTGGTTATTCTAGAGAAACAACACAAACACACAGCTAACCTCCTGGGGAGTATCCTGGTGGCCAAGGAACAGCTGGCCAGCAGGGGATCTTGAGCTGGGGCTGGGGTGAGGCTGGGGTTGGGGGTGAGGCTGGGGATGAAGCTGGGAGAGGTGTGGCTGCAGGGCATAGGCAGTGCCTGGCACCACTTTGTCTGTCTGTCAGGTTGTCCCCCCCATCTCTGGTTGCATCTCTCTCTTTCTCATCTCCCCTGACTCTTTCCACACCTCTCTCTCCGGTGACCCTGTAGCTTAGACCAGGTTTTGGTTCTCACAACTTTGAAGGGCGGGGCCGATCTCCACCCAGTAATGCAACCTTTGGTTTGAGCCCTGTCACTCTCTATATTGTTTAGTCAATCCCCCAGGTAACTGACACACTTTCCAGGCAGCACTGGGATGCTACTCCTGCACACTTTACCATCTCATATCTGTTAACAAGCTAATCTTAATACTTCCCAGAAAATGGATGCAACTTTTCCTGCCAGTCCAGTCAGCGGCACTGGGTCAGATTTCAGGTTATTAAATTAGTAACCAGCGCTCTAGGGCAGGGTTTCCCAAACTCGGTCCTGGGGCCCCACCTGGGTGCACATTTTGGTTTTTGCCTTAGCACTACACAGATTATTAAAATAACCAACTCATCATCAAACTTTGATTATTTCAATCAACTGTATAGTGCCAGGGCAAAAGACAAAACTTGCACCCAGGGTCCAGAAGATAGAATGGGCGTGGTGGTAAGATACTGTATCCACCAAGTGAGCGAAGGGGTTATGAGATGCTGCMGTTCCTCTGGGTAGGTGGATATGGGCATTTCCATGTAAAAGCCCCATGAAATCTAACGTGAGGCTCAGAGGAGCACATCACATTTGGTGTCAAATGAAAGCTAAGGGTCTGTATTTGTTTTTAATTGAGGMACATATACATTTTTCAACCATTTTCCATCCCAAAGATGTGGAAAAAGCAAAGGCTTTGAATTCTGGTAAAACAGATGGAAAAGGGGTCGTAGACCACACATAGCAGAAAAAGTCTTAAAAGTTATTAGAAATACATGTTCGCAACGTCTGCTTCCAACTCACACTCTCAAACACATAGATCCCCTGAAAGCAGCTCACTTTCCAGCCCACTTTCCAGCTGACACTCTCAAACACATAGATCCCCTGAAAGCAGCTCACTCCCCAGATCCCAATCAACTGAATTCTGATCACCTGTTTGTCATTTAAACACACGATTTAGTTCATTTCTTTGCACACCATCATTGTGAGGTATTGTTTGTTTTTGATAGATATTCTATTCGGAGCTCTGTTTATTTCTGTATTAGTCCTCCCGTGTATTGTTGTTTTTGGCCATCCTCACTAACAACGCTTTTTTCCTATTCTCTGCCTGTACTTTTGCCTTTCAGATTTCCTGTCATCAACCTCTTGCCCGATCTCCCGGACTACGTTATTAGCCTTTTCCCTGCCTGTACTGTTGCCCTTTTGGACCCCCTGTGTATGACCTTCTGCCTGCCCCTGGACCCAGCTACCTGCCTCCTCCCGTGGTCCTTTGCAAATAAACACCTGCTGCTCCCTGCRCTTGAAAACAGCACTCTGTCTCTCATCGTGTTCATTACAACGTTGAAGACCCCTGCCAACTAATATCAACATTTATATTTAGTTTTGGCAGAAATTATTTGCCTTCTGTAAATTTAAGAAATATTGTCTAGTGTCTTGCCATTCTGTCACAAAAAGAAAAACATTAACTTTAGGACATTTTTGTATTTCTCTACCTCATGAGGGAGGATTATGAAAGTTCACAGAAGTGACAAATAAAGGTACATCTACCAATTAGTTATAGTGTTTATACTGAAAAAAATGGTTTATGATTTATGTAATTAAAATGCATAATTCTGTTAGTGATTAACAGAATGACCAGAAAATCAGTACGCAGAATGACTGCAAGTGAATTGGCTACAATGGGTATTCATAGTAGTCACAAACCACAGTTGGGTCACTTGCTACTGTCCTCCCGTCCACACACACACTGTTACGTTCAACTCATAACTGTTTTCTTTCTGTTTCTGTCATGTTGTGGTCAAAACAAGAGTGTGAACAGTCCAGTAGCAATGAGTGGGTAAAATCACTGAGGAAGCCAAGCCAAGCCTGTAAAAAAGCCATATTACAACCTATGTTGTGATAATWGCGTTGTTTGYTCTATAACCTATTCGTTCATACCCCACCGTGATATACAATAAGGCCGTGACAACAAAAGGACAACAGTCACACAGTGGCTGAATGAATTCAACTACACATAGGTTTGTTTCATCACAAAACCGAAGAGCAACATCTGTCTGGTGAATTCCACAAAGCAAATATCGCATACATACAGTTATCATCTGCAGTATGGTCAAGCAAGTGAATGTTTTCAACAGTTTACTAAACAACTAGTGATTTAGGACCACAGAATTATCACAAATCAGCACAAAGACAACAGGACCAGCACCACTGTTCCAGCACCATTTAAAATTAAACATTTAAACATCCTGAAATTATCATTTTGTTTTTTAATTGTTTAAAAATGTGGAGCTACCTGGTTTCCCTTGGCACCCATGAATACACATCACTGAAACAGTCACGAGCACCCCTGAGCGTTGGGCAGGTAACAAGGTAAAAATCTGTCGTTCTGCCCCTGAGCAAGGAAGTTAATGCACTGTTCCCCGGGCACCGATGTTGTGGATGTCAATTTATGCAGCCCCCTGCACCTCTCTGATTCAGAGGTTGGGTTAAATGCGGAAGACACATTTCAGTTGAAAGCATTCAGAGGTTGGGTTAAATGCGGAAGACACATTTCAGTTGAAAGCATTCAGAGGATGGGTTAAATGCGGAAGACACATTTCAGTTGAAAGCATTCAGAGGTTGGGTTAAATGCGGAAGACACATTTCAGTTGAAGCATTAAATTGTACAACTGACTAGGTATCTCCCTTTCCCCTCTATCTCCATGTCTCTCTTCTCTCTCTCTTCAGTTAATGTCACCTCTCCCAGCTTTTACTGACACCTACCCATGAGCCCCCTCTCTTTCTGTTTACTGTAACCAGCCCTCTCACCCACTGAGCACCTACCACACCTGACGTTCATGGATGTTGAAAAGTAGTTGAAATTTGTTCACTCCAAATCTGAACCAATCATAGACTTATATGTTTCACAAGTTTGGAGAGCATAGTACAGTACTGTACAGTAGAGTTTAGTACAGTACAATAGAGCACACTAGAGTACAGTATTTACTGTACTGTAATGTACTGAGCTATACTCTACTGTGCTGTGCTGTGCTGTACTGTGATGTCCAAACTTCTGAAACATATACGTCTATGATTGGTACAAAGTTGGTCCGGTCTGGAACAACCACATTTGGTCTTGTTTTGGGGCAGAGCTTTTTAGAATAATAGCCACTGTGTAGAATAATACCCAAACAAAACATTGAGCTACAAAACCAACAACAATCAAGCACCTAAAAAATGGGCAGAAGACTACCATGCCATATGTACTGAAACAATATTAACTAAATGGTTCCTATACCAGTCTGTTGCTAAGGGTTACCAGAACAATTGCTTTTAATCCTCCTTAAATCACGACTGTAGTTTCTCCATATTTGGGTTTTTATTTTTAGCTAAATTATAACTAGCTTTTAAAATGCCCCAGTATTACAACTAATGTTCTTCCCTGAGTTGAATCAGTTGAACCAAAATGTTATACACACTAAATATCATTTAGTGGCATATTCCATTTTGATGAGAGGAGGAAAAATATTTGGTCAATGTAATCCTACATGTCAAATTACAGAGATCAAAGCTTTGGCAACCAGAAAAGACATTAACGACACAAACATTTGCTGTCTGTAATGGTTCATCTTTACCAAGGCCTACTTGAGGCCCAATTTCTAATTTCCATGAATTGCACTCTGTCTGTGTAAATCCTAATAACCCTTTTTAAGGCGTTTACTTGGGATCTGAGGTATTAGACATTGGACCAAGCTGGTCTCAATTGCATACTGGGAACAAACTGGAGCACAATGGCATAAGTGTCATCAAAGCATTTTGATTTAAATTTCTGTAATTATTCACAACGTGAAACATAATTGTACTCATCCCAACCATGCTGTTCTTTACAACACCATAAAGGAAAATTGGGCCTGAGGATCAGTCTTTGTGCACCTGCATTTTCCAGCCCTCTGCTCAAATCGGCAAAGATCATTATTTCCATTAGAAATGGTCATTATAAAATTATTTTCATAATGCCTTCATTTCGATCCTGTGAATCAACACTGAGGATTACTTTCATTTGAGCAGAATGAAATTAACAGCCACCACAATGCCCATGCTAAATCTAAGCAGTGTAAATATTCCCACCTCTTTGAATGGCCACGAAGGCATTGAATAGAGCATTGAATAGAGCCAACAGACAGAAAACAGAATACAGAGGTCCTAGAAGACTCAATCCCTCACATATCTGTCTGTGTTCCTTGCCTAGCAGACCAAATAAGAGTAGTGATGCTGTACTTATGTGAACAAAGCTCACACAATCCAGAGCTGCACCCACCTTGTTTAGCCTTCAGTTGCAGTGGACCACCAAATTCACAGTAAACAAAAGCGATGGGGACTGTCATCGTCACTCAACACCTAGGTTTACCTGAACTGTACTCACATCCCACCAAGGGCTGGGTTAACCTCTACATCACCAGAGGAATAGAAGAAGAGTAGGATAAGGGTATGGCTAAATGCTAAGAACTGGTCGTCTAGTGCTTTGGGTACAGAGAATGAAAGGAGCAGATTTCTGGGCGTGGTAGAATTAGATTCAGTGCATTTTGTACAGACAATGGTG
>NC_036853.1:15139892-15203354 GCF_002910315.2 Salvelinus sp. IW2-2015
GGATTATCTTTAGCACACAGACGGTTGTAGTCGTCCATAACCCCTCACTCCACACTGGGAGGATATCCTTAGCACCACAACGATTGTAGCGTCTCAAACCCTCCACTCCAAACACTTGGAGGATATCTTAGCACCACAACGTGTAGCGTTCTCAGAACCCCTACCACTCCAACACTGGGAGGATATCGTAGCACCACAACGTGATGTAGCGTCTTCATACCCCTCCACTCCAACACTGAGAGGGATTATCTTAGCACACAACGTGTAGCGTTTCATAACCCCGTCCACTCCAACCACTGGCGAGGAGATATCTTACGCACCACAACGTGTAGCTTCATAACACCCCTCCACTCCAACACTGGGAGGATATCTTAGCCACCACAAGACTGTAGCGTTCTCAAACACCTCACTCCATACACGGTGGAGGATACTCCTTAGCACCAAAACTGTAGCGTCTATAACCCCTCCACTCCAACACTGGGAGATATCTTAAGCACCACAACGGTACCGTTTCCATAAAACCGCCTCCACTCCACAACTGAGAGGATATCTTAGCACCACAACGTTTAGCGTTCTATAACCCCTCCACTCCAACCACTGGGAGGATATCATTAGCACCACAACGTCTGTAGCGTCTCATAACCCCTCCACTCAAACACTGGGAGGATATCTTAGCACCACAACGTATGTAGGTTCTCATAACCCCTCCCATCCAACATGGGGAAGGAATATCTTTAGGCCAAAAAAACCAAACACAACGTTTTTGTAGCGTCTCATAACCCCTCCACTCCAACACTGAGGGATATCTTAGCACCACAACGTTTAGCGTTCTCATAACCCCTCCACTCCAACACTGGGAGGATATCTTACCACCACAACGATGTAGTCGGTCTCATAACCCCTCCACTCCAACACTGGAGGATTTTTACCACCACAACGGTGTAGCGTTTCATAACCCCTCCACTCCAACAACTGGGAGGATATCTTAGCACCACAACGTTGTAGCGTCTCATAAACCCTCCCACTCCAACACTGGGAGATAACTACACCACAACGTTTAGCGCTGTCTCATACCCCTCCATCCAACACTGGAGGATATCTTACACCACAAACGTGTATGCGATTGCTAACCCCTCCACTCCGAAACACTGGGAGGATATCTTAGCACCCACAACGTTTGTACAGTTCATAACCCTCCCACTCCAACACTGGGAGATATATCTTACCCAAACGCTTAGTAGCGTTCTCATAACCCTCCACTTCCAACACTGCGGAGGATACTCTTAGCCACCAGCAAACGTGTAGCGTCTCATAAACCCTCCACTCCAAACGATCTAGACACAGGAGGTCTAACTCAATAAACTGGAGTATCTTTAGCAACCACAGCATCTGTAGCGTCTTCATCAACCCCTCCACTCCAACACTGGGAGGATATCTTAGCACCAAACGTGTTAGCGTTTCATGTAACCCCTCCCACTCCAACACTGGAGGATATGCTTACCAACGCACAACCCCAAGCGGGCTGTAGGCTTCTCAATCAACCCTCCACTGCACATCAAACACCTGAGGATATCTATGCCACCACATGTGTAGCGTCTCATAACCCCTCCCTACTCCAAAGCACTGGGTAGGAATATCTTACCACCACAAACGCCCATTCTCCTTGCTGGCCTAGCAGTCCCCCTGGAGCACTTGTTACTCATTTTACACTATTTAATCAACCCGAAATCAACCCCAACCACTGACTGGAAGGCAGGAAAAGTTGCTATCCTTTCTGGGAAGTATTAAGATTAAGCTTGACAGATAGAGAGGTAAGTGTGCAGGAGAGCATCGATGCTGCCTGGAAAGTGTGTCAGTACCTGGGGATTGGCAAACAATACGAGAGGTGTAGGGCTCAAACCAAAGGTGCATTACTGGTGGAGACGGCCCCCCCTTTAAAGTGTGGAGAACCAAAACCTGGTCCTAGCTTCACAGAGAGAGAGGTTAGGAGGGGAGTGAGAGAAGGCCAACAGGCAGACATGACAGAAGTGGTGCCAGGCACTGCTATCCCTGCAGCCACATCACATCTCCCAGCCTCACCCCCCACCCCAGCCCAGCAGATCCCTGCTGGCCAACTGTTCCCTGGCCACCAGGATACTCCCCAGGAGGTTGCTGTGTGTTTGTGTTGTTTCTCTTGAGAACCACAAGGCAGGCAGCTCTCCCCTCCCCTCCTTCTACCATATGGGAATGGAGAGATGGATCACACCCACACATCACCTAAAACCACATGGGTCATGTGCCTCAACAGCTGTATTCTATGACCCAATCACTGATATTGTCTATCTAAACTATACAACCTATTATCATACCTACTCTATTCATTACAGGAGTATTCCTATTTGTTAGCCACAAGGTAATACTTGCTTATACCTGCCAAATATGCGATTAATTTAACAGATAGCGTGCTGCACCCTATCACTCTGTCACATTGCACCTTCTGCTCAAATGCAAAGAAGTGAATCACTTCTCTTAGCTGTGTAAATGTCAAGGAAATATTTATAAAAACCCATTTGAGGACGTTAGCTACAAATCATAGTATGGCTACACTTGTCTCAAAGGGAACTATCAATCTATGTTATGAAGGAAAAAACAACTCACAGATGCCAGTTAAATTTTTGGAACAAAAGTTAGATCTTATATTTTATGGGCAGATGGGGCCGATGATATCATTGTGAAACTTAAACCTTGGGAAACCACTACTCTATACATATTGTCAAGTTTAAAGCTGAGCTAAATGGGCAACCTCATCGTTTCTAGTTACCTGAACATACAGTTTAAATGAAATTATCGTTGGCAACCCTCCATGGACAAGATCCCCTTAGCCATAGTTTGTTATTGCGTTGGTCTATTTGTCTCGTGACAGTGGTGTTTTCTCGAACCCCCTTTCGGGGAGCCCAGACGTTTCACAATTTTGTGTAGTCCCTAAAACCTAACGTCACCTGCATCAAGTAGTCAAGATCCTCTGAATAATTAGTCAAATACATGGATGGCTGGGGGCCCTAGGAGAGGTTCCTGGTCTGGAATGATGTTGGGTGATCCTTTAGAACCTCGGGAAAAAAGCATGTTCCATTGTCTGCTTCTCAGATACGCTATATCTTTTGTAACCTGACGCAACTGTTCGAGGCAGGAGGAAGCTGGTATCCACCCAACAACCATCCTACTCTTGATCGATGGTAGTAACTTGGACTGCTCCAATCATAATCCAGTTGTTTTATGTGACTCAATACAACAATGGCGTATCGTCTGAACGAGTCTTTGTATAGCCTGGTTCCCATGCTGTGCTGTAGCCAGCATCTTACGATGTTATGAGCCATACTACAGATAGGCACGGTTCTGGAAATGAATGGTAATGCCAGCAGCTCATACCACTCCTGCAGTACCACTGCTTGCTTGCTTCTGGAAGCTAAGCAGGGTCTTGTTCCTGGTCAAGTCCCGCTGATAGGAGACCAGATGCTTGCTGGAGTGGCATTTGGAGGCCAGTAGGGAGGCACTCTTTTACTCTGGTTCTAAAAAAAGTATCACCAATGCCCACAGGGGTCAAGTGATTGGGGCACTGCCACTTGTAGGGTGCTGTCTTCGGAGGGACGTTAAAACGGTGTCCTTGACTCGCTGAGGTCAATTAAAGATCCCATGGCACCTCTATCGTAAGAGTAGGTGCGTGTTAACCCCCGGGATATCTTGCTGCCTAAATTCCCAAATCTGTGCCCTCAAATTCATCATGGTCACCTTTAAAATCCCCAGCTTATGAATTGGCTCATTCTCCCCCTCTCTCCCTCATGTAACTATTTACCCCAGGTCGTTGCTTGCAAATGAGAACGTTGTTCTCAGTCAAACTTACCTGGTAAAATAACGGTCAAAATAAAAAACTAATCATTCTATCAAGGAACTGTCTAATGACAGATCGCGATTTGCATGGCATGTGGGAATTGCAGGCCTTCTAGAGGCATTATTAAAAGGGATCCAATCTGACATGTCTGCTTACATCCATTTTTGACTTGTAAATTAATATACCCATAGATTCTTGGAAGGAAATAAACTTATGAATACTTTTTATAGCTTAGTTTGACTGTCCAGTACTTCATCAGAAACCCAAAATATTAAGCTTGCTTTACTCCCATGTTTGTAAACAAAACATAGATCTGCCATAGAAATTTGGCCTAAATTGTTCCAGCTCCACATCATCGCCAGCTTTTCTTACTCTAAAACGCTGACTTTGTGTCCGGTGCCTTTGTTATTTTAGGTGACATAACGGTGAAAATACCAGATTGCCACCTTATTAAGATAAACATAGCTTGTCTTGAACATATGTTCTAAGTTACGTACACTATAGCTGGGCTTAATAGCTATGGATTACACGTTTACACGAGAAACCTCAACCAGGCACAAATTTAGAATTATTTTGCAAATACACCTTCTGTAAATTAAAGCAAAGACTGACATTTTTTTTCTCCTGACTTGAAACTATGTATACATTCCTTTATTAATGGAATTTTGCCTTGGGGCACATGTTTGGACACTATACTTTGAAGCTCCAAAGACGTTGATAGTCTTTGCCCAAAAGAAAAAAGAAAAATTGGATTGTCTTACTCCAGCTGACCACACCACGTTTTAATATATGAGGGTAGAAACCAGTTTCATTACATTAGATAGCATCAGTTCTCCACCTTTGAAAGCTGGTTGCCTCAAGCAGCTTAGTATTTAGTAAAAACAGGTTGGAAAGGCTGTGGGGTAAAATGGACTCTGGTTGTCCTCGGGTAACAACTAACCCACCTCTTATTTTTGAATCAAGAAATCGATAGCCATAAATGTCTCATTTTGCTTATCATGGGGAAGACACTATTGTCAGCTTAAAATAATTTTCCAGGCAAGACACTCCTTTCCAACAGTTTACAGTAAACAAGACAGGACAACTGGAACAAAGTTAAACACCACGAATTACCAATTGTTAATTAACGTGTCAAGGCTATTGACTCAATACGTTCTAAACAGCATTACTTTCGAAGAGCATGACATGCAAAATAAATTGGCAGGAAGTGTATTTGCGTTGGATTTTCCCTTTCTTTCCTCTGCAAGTAACACAATTAAGTTTCTCTAGGGTGCACCCCTCAACAAAGATGTTTTGATTTCCTATAGTGTCCTACCTAAGCAAGTGTTCTATAGTGTACTAACCCAAGTTGCTACTGTCACGCCCTGAAATGTTTCACCTGTCCCTCATTGCCGATTTCCACCGCTCGACCCCCGGTCAGCTCCCAGTGTTGGAGTGGAGGGGTTATGAGACGCTACACGTTGTGGTGCTAAGATATCCTCCCAGTGTTGGAGTGGAGGGGTTATGAAACGCTACAGGTTCCCTGCCTGAGTAGGTAGATACACTGAGTAATGTTCCCCAGAATCAGATAATATCACACCTCTTTGTCTGTTGCTAGTTAACCCCTACATGACAAACCACTCACTTTAGGGAGTAGTAGGAAAGCACTTTGTTTTTACATCATATAAACAGTGTCAATAATAATATTCATTTCCCATATCAATAAACCACTTACCTTTAATGATATTAAAAACATATTTAGTGTACTTGTACTGTACTATACATTGAGTTACAAAACCAATGACAATCAAGCGGCTCAAACAGGCAGACTACCATGCCATAGGTACTGAAACAATAATATTAACTCAATGGTTCCTATACGAGTCTGTTGCTAAGGGTTACTAGAACAATTGCCTTTAATCATTAAACCATGACCATAGTTTCACCATATTTGGATTAGCTTTTTAGTTAAATTGGAACTAGATTTTAATATGCTTAATTTAATCAGTTGAACCAAAATGTTACACACCTCACACAATGACTAAATATATATATTTTCTGGGGGGGCATATTCCATTTTGATGAGAGGAGGAAATATATTTGGTCAATGTAATCCTACATGTCAAATTACAAAGATCAAAGCTTGGCAAGCAGAAAGCCATTAAAGACACAAACATTTGCTGTCTAACAGGTTCATCTTTACCAAGGCCTACTTGAGGCTCAATTTCCCATTTCCCTGAATTGCACTCTGTCTGTGTAGACTAAATCCTAATAACCCTTTTTAAGGTGTTTACTTGGGTTCTGAGGTATTAGATGTGGGACCAAGTTGGTCTCAATTGGCTACTGGGAACAAACTGGAGAACAGTGGCATAAGTATCATCAAAGCATTATGATTTAAATTATTATAATTATTCACAACATGAAGACATCATTGTACTCATCTCTACCATGCTGTTTTTCACAACACCATAAAGGAAAATTGGGCCTGATGATCAGTCTTTGTGCGCCTGCATTTTCCAGCCCTCTGCTCAAATCGGCAAAGATCATTATTTCCATTAGAGAGGGTCATTATAAAATTATTTTCATAATGCCTTTATTTGGATCCTGTGAATCAACACTGAGGCTTACTTTCATTTGAGCAGAATGAAATTAGGCCATCTTAACAGCCACCACAATGTCCACGCTCAATCTAAGCAGTGTAAATGTTCCCACCTCTTTGAATAGCCACAACGGCATTGAATAGAACCAACAGGGAGAATAGAGAGGTCCTAGAAAACTTCATCTCCTTCTCAGATCTGTCTGTGCTCCTTGCCCAGGTCAAAATAAGAGCAGTGATGCTGTCCAGAGGTGCACACACCTTGTTAAGCCTCCAGTTGCGGTGGACCTCATCGTTTTATTTTGGTTTATGTAGTCCTTTACACTCATACCCATATAAAGGTTGAAAATTGCAGATCTGTTTCTCTGAATTGCCTTGTGAAAGCCTATCACTGTACGATTATATTTTAGAACTTTGAATCATGTTGGTAATAGATGCAGGGTTGTGTTCCAAATAAAACAACTACAAGTGTTCTTGCTCTAGTTCCTCAACAACACAGCCAGGAAAGCTAAAATAATACCTTATAGTTAAAGACTCTTGTTTGAGTCCTAAAAGTGCATTGAAATTACTTAGGAACTGTGTATACTTTGGAGG
This sequence comes from Salvelinus sp. IW2-2015, assembly GCF_002910315.2. Lineage (NCBI taxonomy): Eukaryota > Metazoa > Chordata > Actinopteri > Salmoniformes > Salmonidae > Salvelinus > Salvelinus sp. IW2-2015. The sequence continues at coordinate 15,146,927 of NC_036853.1, forward strand.
CCAGTTAGTCCTCACTCAAACCCTTGTAATTTTTTTGTCATGTTGCATCTACCCCTCATTTCCAGGAATATTCTTATGTTATTATTTTCAAATTTCGTTATCAACAAATGTGCTGAAAAGTACTGTAAATGTAAAATGCACATAAAATCAGCAGTGTAATGTTTGGATTCAGTCTTGTGTCAGGTGAACTGTCGTCTCCTCACGTTTGGTCTAATAATTTTCCCATAATCTCCTAACTGTTCCCTTTCAATTGCTACCATGCTTAAGCATATGCTTTTCATATTTCTTCTGGAAGAAATATTTCAATTTAGCCCATTCATATAGGCCAATTCCCACAAGTGTAAAGGGTTAAGCAAAGTTAAAGGCTTGACGTTTCTGGCTCTGATGAAGGCCAAAGAGTTTTTAAAGGGATACTTTGGGATTTTGTCAATGAAGCGCTTTATCTAATACCCCAGAGTCAGATTAACTCATGGATACCATTTGTATGTCTCTTCATCCAGTATGAAGGACGTTGGAGGTAGTTTTACTAGCGTTAAAGTTGGAGTTAGCTAACTAGCATTAGCGAAATGACTGGAAGTCTATGGTATCTACTAGCATGCTAGCAGTTACCATATACTTCATCATTGCGCTAACACTAGTTAGCAACTTCCTTCAAACTGCACGCAGAGACATAAAAATGGTATCCACGAGTTCATCTGACTCTGGAAGTAGATAAAGGGCTTCATTGCAAAAATCCCTTTAATGGTGAGCAAGCGTTGTGCCTTTGCCTTTTCAAATGCCTTTTCAAATTCCTTTAAATTATTAAAGGAGGTATGCTTTTTAATTTTTTCTGTAAAAAATGATGAATCCCTTACATACAGGGGACTCACTATTGAGAGTCTATCCTTGTCTAGGACACCAAGTCCCACAGGATATACCGGACATTTAGTTGTGGGACTGAGGTGAGTGCACTGCAGTGGAGGGGATGTGTGTGTGTTGTCCCCCAGTCAGCAGTCCAGCAGGTAGAAGCAGCAGCAGCAGCTTTGATCCTGGCTCAGGTGACTGTCTCCGCTCCACCAGCGAGCTAGAGGTAGCCCTCAGCCCAGGAGGGTCCCAGGGGAGGTGTCTGGTTGACCAGAAAGCTCAACTTTAGGCATCCGATAGCTAAAGGATTGTCTTTCAAGGGGGGTGCAGGATTGGCTTTATATTCCATCATTCTGTCAGTCCCCCACACCACCGCTCCTTTTGAGAGGCCCAGAGACACACATCACAATGCTACACCAAGGAGCTTCTACATAGTCTTCAGCAGACACAATAATGATCAGTAACAATTCAAGTTCTATATCAGTATGATAAAATCACAACATCCAGTAATAGTAACTCCATTAACTTCAAGCTAAAGCACCTGCCTTTTCCTTTTTACATCCRCACTGTTTATATTAGCCGTCTCTTAGGCACAGAGGTAGGGTGTCAACCTGAGAGGTATACTACAAAGCAGGATAACTGAGTTAGCAGAAAAAAWTTGTTAACTTTCATAATCAAGCAGAAATACATAAGTATTTATTTGTGGTTCATTCACCCATGACTGCGTGGCCACGCACGCCTCCAACTCAATCATCAAGTTTGCAGATGACACAACAGTAGTAGGCTTGATTACCAACAATGACTAGACAGCCTACAGGGAGGAGGTGAGGGCTCTGGGAGTGTGGTGCCAGGAAAAGAACCTCTCACTCAACGTCAACAAAACAAAGGATCTGATGGGGGACTTCAGGAAACAGCAGAGGGAGCACCACCGCAATCGACGGGACCGCAGTGGAGAAGGTGGAAAGCTTCAAGTTCCTCGGTGTACACATCACTGACAAACTGAAATGGTCCACCCGCGCCTCTTCAATCTCAGTAAGCTGGAGAAATTTGGCTTGGCACCTAAAACCCTTACAAACTTTTACAGATGCACAATTGAGAGCATCCTGTAGGGCTGTATCACCGCCTGGTACGGCAGCTGCATCGCCCACAAACGTAGGGCTGTCCAGAGGGTGGTGCGGTCTGCCCAACACATCACCGGGGGCAAACTACCTCCCCTCCAGGACACCTACAGCACCCGATGTCACAGGAAGGCCAAAAAGATCACCAAGGACAACAACCACCTGAGCCACTGCCTGTTCACCCCACTATCATCTAGAAGGCGAGGTCAGTGCAGGTGCATCAAAGCTGGGACCGAGAGACTGAAAAACAGCTTCTATCTCAAGGCCAACAGACTGTTAAATAACCATCACTAGCACATTAGAGGCAGCTGCCTATCTATAAAGACTTGAAATCACTGGCCACTTTAATAATGGAACACTAGTCACTTTAATAATGTTGTTATATTTTGCAGTACTCTTATGTATATACTGTATCTTAGTCTATGCCGCTCTGACATTGCTCGTCCATATATTTATATATTCTTAAAACCTCTTGCCACTATGGGGGGTGCTGTTTCAACTTTGACATTTATCGTTCCCAAATTAAACTGCCTCGTACTCAACTCTTGCTCGTACAATATGCATATTATTATTACTATTGGATAGAAAACAATCTCTAGTTTCTAAAACCGTTTGAATTATGTCTGTGGGTGAAACAAAACTCATTTCTGCAGCGAAATTCATGAACAGGAACTGACGAAGAAGTCTTGAAAACGAGCTTCTTGTTCTCAGATCAGTTTAAAGCTCTGTATGTATCCTACTGCGAGTCGACCAGAACTGCCCCAAACTGTCCCCTGGATGTCCAGTAACCAAGAAAATGGAATGAGTTTTCTACCAGATCTTCAGACTCTTATAAAGCCCCCAAGGAACGGCAGGGAGCTCTCTTTATCGAGCTACGTTCAGTAGGACGCAAAGACAAAGACCTCAGGATGGGCATTTTGAAACGCTCCAGATTATCGGCTTAAAGTATATACGTCTGTAATTTAATTCGCAATAGGTGTATTAGAAACATACATAACAAGTCCTATTTAAACCGAAGTATAATATCGTTTATGCGCAGAGTATCTTCGACGATTATTCGGATCTGACCTTAGTATTGCGTTTTGAAATTTTGGCATGCTGACCCACATAGCTATTGTTAGCTAGCTAGTTCACAGTTTGTAAAGGCCGTTTTATACAACCGACGCAAACGATATCTTTATGGCACATAAGGACAACTGCCCAAGATTCGAATGGAAGCTCGTCCAAAAGTAAGAAGACTATAATATGATGTTATATCCGATTTATGTTGGAAAAGTTAAAAGATTTGATCACGCCCATTAATTGCGGACACTAGTCTGGCTTAACTGCACACTAGTATAGTCTAGATAACATAATAATTTTAAAATATAACACAACAGTTGGCCCATGCCGGTAGATAATAATGCATCTTTCATTTGGCTAGTCAAGTTTAACGACATTATTATATCGATTAGACATTAGGTGACCTCTCCAGATGGCGCCCGGACAGCAATGCATGAAATGCTTCTACCTCGGTCACATTGTATAACACACGATATGGAGCTAGCTAAATGGCACATTTTCGAACAAAAACCTATATGCATTGTGTAAATGATGATGACACGACTGTCATCTAGATATAGGTTATCAAAGGTTAGTCCAATTATCATCATCATATTTGCTGGAATTGTATAGATCGCTTAGAATTTGCGCTGTAATGCAGGTTGTGTTTCTGCTATAATGTGGTAAGCTAATAATAACCTGCATCATACTTGAATGTTTCGCTGTTAAAACACTTAAAAATAATCGGACATATTGGGATTTACCAAGAATAGTTGGTCTTCATTTGCGTACGCATGTGTATTTTAAAAATGTTATAATGATGAGTAATTTAGGGTATTGAAGTATAGTCTTGTACTCATCTGAGCCTGACATCAAACGCTATTATCGAATTGAGCTACAAATAGCTAAAACTTGTGATTTATACATGAAATATGCACATTTATTCTTAACAAAAAACATATGCATATACCAATAAATATGTTATCAGACTGATTCATCCTGATGATTATTTTCTTGGTTAAGTGGCTATATATATATCTATTATTCATGATCGAATAGTGATGGCTACCTATGCAGGAAAAAATGGTGGGAAAAAAAAGTTGTGTCTTTTGCTATGGTGGTTAGCTAATAGAAATACATAGTGTCTTCCCTGTAAAACATTTAAAAAATCGGAAATGATGGCTGGATTCACAAGATCTGTATCTTTCATCTGGTGTCTTGGACTTGTGATTTCATGAACATTTGATTATATTGAATGAAAATTGTTAGATATTACTTATTAGATAATACTGCACTTGTAACGATGTACGCTGGGAGTCGGGAAGCAAGTTCAGGGAGTGAATACATTAAATTAATAAWTGAACAAAACAAGAAACACGAACAGCGCACCGACATAGCACAGATACAGGAATAATGATGACTGGGGAAGAAACCAAAGGGAGTGACATATCATAGGGCAGGTAATCAAGGAGGTGATTGAGTCCAGTTGAGTGTCATTATGTGCAGACACGCACCATAACGAGCAGCCTGGTGACCTAGAGGCCGGAGAGAGAGCATACGTGACAGCGCGACCCCCTCCCGGCGCGACCTGCTCCAGCCGCAGGACGCCAACCAGTCACCGCCGCTGAGGCGCAGAAATCTGATGAACCGGCTGAGGAGTGAGAGCCTGATGAGCCGGCTGAGACCTCCCCGGTTACCTCGGTCGAGGCACGGGATCCTGTTCACCCTGTTCGAACCCGCTGAGGTAGGGGAACCCGTCGAACCCTCCGAGGCATGAGAATCCGTCAAACCGGCTGAGGCCTCCCAGGTAGCTACGATTCTGACACCTGGACCCGACATCACCTAAAAAAAAAAAACTCCCTGATGTTTCCCTTTGGTGAGTCTTCATTCTGTAATGATGTACGCTGAGAATCGGGAATCAAGTTCAGGGAGTGAATACATTTAATTAATAAATGAACAAAACAAGAAACACGAACAGCGCACTGACAGAACAGGAACAGATACTGCAACAATGACGGCTGGGGAAGAAACCAAAGGGAGTGACATATATATAGGGCAGGTAATCAAGGAGAAGATTGAGTCCTGGTGAGTGTCATTATGCGCAGATGCACACCATAACGAGCAGCCTGGTGACCTAGAGACCGGAGAGGGAGCACACGTGACAGCACTGGTGGAGCTAGAAACACACGCATTTTGCTACACCCGCAATAACATCTGCTAGACAGGTGTATGTGACCAATAGAATTTGATTTGATTTAGTAGTAGTGGTAGTTGTGTGTATGTTTTAAGCTAAGGACCCCATCACCTCCTGTTTCCAGACATAAAACCACCTAGATTATAAGGGTTGGATTTGCACTAAACAATTTAATGTCAGCACAAAGCATGTACAAAATCTAGTATAATTATTAGCCTCATATAAATTGTCTACTGGTATTGTTTTTAAATTGAGAACATATAGCCCAGCAATATGTTAACAATGTGTGCGTTAAGCTATTCTTTGCTTCAGATGTACAATGTCAAGGGGTGCATTGCAAAGGCCCATAAGGCTAATGCAATCATACTATAGGCCTATGGCTTCATTGGTGTTGCATACCATTATCAGATGCAAAGTGGGATCACATGGCTGAAATCTTGAAAAAAAAGTGACTGTCTAAAAAAACTAATTGGAGAGCTTACAACTGAACAAAAAGGTAGGTAATGTTCATTTGAAAATACAACACAGACAAATTAATGACAGATTCCCTTACCCTCTTTATTGTAGGACTGTGAGGTACAGCTGTATGATTAATCAACATTGACACTAGTTCATCTTGAAGAATAGTTTTAAGTTAACAAATTAAACAATTTTAAACACTTCACTTCAAAGAATCAACCGCATTTCATATAATTTAAATGTGTACAAGTAAGCTAACTCATATTTAAAGGTTAGATATCGTAGTAACAAGTAGACTGTTATTAATAAAGCATAATTTCAGGTGAAAAGAAAGTAAATACCAGAGGTAGCCAACCTCGCTCCACTGATCCCTGATCTATTAGGTGAGCAGATTTATGTTCCAGCCCAGCAATAGCACACTTGATTATCAACTAATTAGGTTTGATAAATTGAATCAGGTGTGTTGGTGCTGGGTTGGATCAGAAGCCTGCACCCTCAGCAGGGTTGGCCTGCTTCTGTTGTAATAGCTTTATATACTGTGTGTTACTTTTAAACTGTTTTTAAGTTCACAAAATTTGCTAACATACTGTAGGTACACAAATAATCCATTGTATACTAGGATTTACCCTTATTCTATTGGGACATTCATTGGGACCTCTTCATCTGCAGACAGGTCTTCAGGGCTCTCTGTATCTGAGGACAGATAACATCACAAAGAAACAGGCTGCATTGTACTCAAATTAGACAGCACTGAATATTATATCGCTGTATCTCTGTGTCCTCAGTTTTTCTTGCTAGGGACTGGAACTGGAGAATATTTTCATAAAGGAGCCTGCCCTATCCAGAGTAGCCTACTCTCTCTTTGACAGCTGGAACTGATAGCTAATCCTTTAACCCTCTTCCATGGCTTTTAGCTAAGTGCCTAGCTACAAATGCATTTTGAGTTACAATAATAAATACGTCAAGATGGGTAGCTAACTATCTAATATGAAGTTAGCTAGCTGGTGATATTTAATTCAATTGGCTAGCTATGTGGTATGTAAAGTAAAGTAGTATGTAAAGTAGCTACTAGGGAACATTACGTTAGCAGCACATTTGAGTTAGCCTGCACATGTACTGTAGGTCCTGTAGCTATCATTTTCAAAACATATTTACTTACTTGAATAGGTTCTCCCACTGTCTCCATTTTCTGGGCCTTAGAAAACTAAATAATGGGAAATCTTCCCAAAGATTCCGGTGACAGCAAAACGCAGCCAGCCATGTGGATGATAGGAGGACTTCCACCAGACTGAATGGTCTTCCAACATGGCGCCTGGTGCAGTTTCTAGGTGATTTGTGATGCAACTGCAGGCCCTCTATACAATGCTTGAGTTGTCACTTAAACTGAAATTAGGCGAACTATTATAATTTTAGCAACCAGGAAATGGCAGAACGATTTCTGCATATTGCAACTTTAACTTTCTAAAATATAAGGTTAGCTGGCTAAGTCATTGATCCTTCTTTGTATAGAGGGCCTACAGTATACCCCTAAAGCCCATAGGAAAGCAGTGAGTTGGAGGAGTTGCTTTTTCTCTCTCCATCTACCACTCCCTCTCTCTGTCACCATATCGGGTTTTGTGATCAGGTAGATGAGACAGGTAGCAAGTCATCATCCACCAAGCCCTGAGGAGACAGTCTGAGCAGGGGAGGAAAGGGAACAGGGGGGCGGAGGCCCTGTCTTCAGGCCTGCCATATGTCTGTATGAACGTTAAGGTCAGAATTAAGGACATTTACATAATCCCACCCCTCCTCTGAGGTTGTTTTATGTGTTTACCAAACTGTAACCCATCATAGATTCATTCCAGTTCATGTCACGGTAGACTGTGGGCCTGTCTCCTGATTTCCTGTGTGTGGCTGTGTTTGTTTTGAGGAATGGGATTTAGTGTCACACTAAGCACTTTGGGTTACTAATGCTTGTTTGTACATTCCCCATTCCCACCCCCAAACTGCTTCCTTCTTTTGCCTTGGCAGGTACAGTAATTCCAATTTGCAGCAGCCTGTCAACTGAGTATTTTCTCAATTGGACAGAATTCAAAATGTCTTGATGGTGTCAACTTCTACAAGGTTCTTGTCAAAAAGCAGGGCTCATTACGTTGAGGAGGGATTAATGCACTGCACATACAAGTCATGACAACATCAGGCAACTTTGTTTCAGTACATGCTGAAACAAGGGGTTATTACCTCTCTAATAATCCAAATCAGATATATGTCATAAAACACATCTTCAGTACTATTCAACACCAAGTTATCAACTAGAGCAATGAGGTTTATTTGAAGAGAACGTTTTGATTGACAGCACTGTATAGACACAATAATGTTATACTGTCCAGACTACCTTCTTCACTTAAATATTGGACTTGATAATAACAGCTTAGGAGAATTTGAGTTAAATGTTCAAGATAGCTTATCACAGAGTATGTACAATCAAGTACAACTGCATTATCTACAAACAATGTATTAATGGACTATCAACCTCAACAAAAGAATGAGAAAAAGCTAATAGAGGCACGTTTATCTTTAAGGTCAAATATGTAATTAACCTCTCTGTTGAACACTAAAATCCAATGTCTGACACACAAAAAGACTGTAGTGACATTTGTATTCATAATTTCAAAAAAAAACTTAAGCATGTTATCTTTTGAAAGAAAAAGGAAATCACAGAGAAAATACATAAGTTGTCAGTGCCTCCTTGTCTCCCCTTCCCCACCCACAAGTAAACGCAGGGTGCAGGGTGTGAAGTATTCATGCCCTCTTTCTAGCTGGTTGTGAGTTAACACAGCACTTATTATTGTCCGTTTTTTATGTTCCATATTGGTTACAGGGGAACAATTGAAATATAAAAAACGGAAGCCGGGTACATTGATATCAAGTTAGTCTTCTGTCAGGTCGGGGTCAATGGGACAGGAAGGGCTCCTGGTCTTTTTGGGAGCCCTCAGGGGAAGGGGATGAGACAACTAGCACCAGTTCACTGGGCGCCGGAGAGAGAATGGAGAGGGATCCTCCGCCCATTCCCAGGAGACTGAAATGGGAACAGGGCAGAGACTGTTGCAGGCAGCGGGGATGAAAAGCCACAGCCAGCCGTCCTCCTCCTGATGTGGGTTAACAAAGGTTCAAAATCACTGGCAGGACAGCCAAGGCCCTGCTTACCCCACAGACAAAAGGGACCCACCCAACCCAGTGATGTATTTGTATTCATTAAGGATCCMCATAAGCTACTCWTCCTGGGGTCCAGCAACATTAAGACAGTTAAATACAATAAAAAATGTTACATTACATTATGTTTCATAACTCTTTTCACAACACATTAAGTGTGTGCCCTCAGGTCAGTACTCTACTACCACATATCACACAATACAAAATCCATGTGTACGTGTGTGTAGAGTGCGCATTAGTATGTTTATGTGTATGCGTGTATCTGTGCCTGTGTTTGTCTCTCTTCATAGCCCCCGCTGTGCAAAAGGTGTATTTTTATGCGTTTTTTAAATCTGATTCTACTGCTTGCATCAGTTACCTGATGTGGAATAGAGCCATGGCTAAGTGGAACTCTATGTAGTACTGTGTCCCTCCCATAGTCTGTTCAGGACTTGGGGATTGTGAAGAGACCTCTTGTGGGGTATGCATGGGTATACACATCAAGTACGGGCTCTTATTAACCAACTGTGCTATTTTGTGTGTTTTTTTTGCATTGTTTGTAACTTATTTTGTACATAATGTTGATGCTACAGTCTCTTATGACCGACAAGAGATTCTGGATTTCAGAACAGCGATTACTCACCTCGAACTGGATGAAGATTTTTTCTTAAATGAGACTGACGCGAAGGATATAATGTTGCTCCTGGACAAGGCCCAAATCCCCGTCATTCGCATGAAGAAAAGAAGGAAATACAGGGGGCGCAGATCAGGGTGCCTTGAGAGAATTTGTTGGCGAGTGGGTAACCAGCCTTTACCATCCGTTCTATTGGCAAATCTGCAATCACTGGAGAATAAACTGGATGAGCTCTGTTCGAGACTATCCTATCAACGGGACATTAAAAACTGTAATATCTTATGTTTCACCGAGCCATGGCTGAACGACAACACAGCTTCCCAACCAGAAGCCATAGATTACAGGCAACATCCGCACCAAGCTAAAGGCTAGAGCTTCCACTTTCAAGGAGCGTGACACTAAACCGGACGATTATAAGAAATCCCGCTATGACCTCAGCCGTACAATCTAGCAGACAAAGCGTCAATGGAGGACTAAGATTGCATCTTACTACACTTGTCGGATGTGTCAGTGCTTGCTTCGAGGTAAGCAACACTGAAGCATGCATGAGAGCACCAGCTGTTCCGCATGACTGTGTGATCACACTCTCAGTAGCCAATGTGAGCAATACCTTTAACCTCTTGACGCTAGGGGTCACCTTTTTTTTATATATTTTTTAAACGTTCCCAACGTAAACAGACATTTTCTCTGGCCCAGATCGTAGAATATGCATATAATTTACAGATTAGGATAGAAAACACTCCAAAGTTTCCAAAACTGTCAAATATTGTCTTTGAGTATAACAATACTTATGCTGCAGGCGAAAACCTGAGAAAATATAACCCGGAAGTGATATATATATTTTTTTATTCTGTGTTTCCTGGACCGTCTATCCTCCATTTAAAGGGGTATCAACCAGATTCATTTTCCAATGGCTTCCTCAGGCTGTGACCAGGCTTTAGACATAGTTTCAGGCTTTTATTTTGAAAAATGTTTCAAAAGAGGTCAGGTGTCCTCTGAATAGTTCCTGCGTGCGAGAGAGGAGCTCCCCATTTTCCTTTTGTCTCTTAAAGAATAGGTTATGGTCCGGTTGAAATATTATCGATTATGTTTGTTAAAAACAACCTGAAGATTGACTATAAAAAACATTTGACATTTTTCTACGACCATTACGGATACTTTTTGGAATTTGTCGAACGGAACAAGGCTGTAGTTTTCTCAACATAATGCGCAACCCAAATGTGACCATTATGTGACCATTCGTGACCATGCTAATTTGGGGCTAGCTGTTGTAGCATTGATTGCTACACTCACAAAGGCTTGGATTTCTTTCGCTGTAAAGTATATTTTCAAAATCTGACAGGATAGGTGGATTAACAACAAGCTAAGCTGTGTTTTGGTATTTTTCACTTGTGATTGCATTATTAGAAATATTTTTAGTAATATTTATGCATTTGGCGCCCTGCAATTCTAGCGGTTGTTTAGGAAAGTGATCCCGTAAAAGGGATCCGTAGCACAGAGAAGTTAAACAGGTCAACATTCACAAGGCCACGGGGCCAGATGGATTACCAGGACATGTTCTCAGAGCATGTGCGGACCAACTGGCAAGTGTCTTCACTGATATTTTCAACCGCGGCCTGAAAGAGTCTGTAATACCTACATGTTTCAAGCAGACCACCATAGTCCATGTGCCCAAGGAAGCGAAGGTAACCTGCCTAAATGACTACCTCCCCGTAGCACTCATGTTGGTAGCCATGAAGTGCTTTGAAAGTCTGGTCATGGCTCACATCAACACCATCATCCTGGAAACCCTAGACCCACTTCAATTTGCATACTGTCCCAACAGATCCACAGATGATGCAATAACAATCGCACTCCACACTGTCCTTTCCCACCTGGACAAAAGGAACATCTATTTGAGAATGCTGTTCATTGACTACAGCTCAGTGTTCAACACCCTAGTGTCCACAAAGCTCATCACTAAGCTAAGGACTCTAGGACTAAACACCTCCCTCTGCAACTGGTTTCTGGACTTCCTGATGGGCCACTCCCAGGTGGTAAGCGTAGGCAACAACACATTTGCCACAATGATCCTCAACACAGGGTCCCCACAGGGGTGCATGGTTAGTCCCCTCCTGTACTCCCTGTACACCCACGACTGCATGGCCAAGCACGACTCCAACACCATCGTTAAGTTTGCTGATGACTCAATGGTGGTAGGCCTGATCACCGACAACGATGAGAGAGCCTATAGGGAGGAGGTCAGAGACCTGGCAGTGTGGTGCCAAAACAACAGCCTCTCCCTCAACGTGAGCAAGACAAAGGAGATGATTGTGGACTGCAGGAAAAGGATCGCCGAACACGCCCCCATTCACATCGACGGGCTGTAGTGGAGCGGGTTGAGAGTGTCAAGTTCCTTGGTGTGCACATCACTAACAAAATATCATGGTCCAAACACACCAAGACAGTCGTGAAGAGACCACGACAACACCTTTTCCCCCTCAGGAGATTGAAAAGATTTAGCATAGGTCCCCAGATCCTCAAAAAGTTATACAGCTGCACCATTGAGAACATCCTGACTGGTTGCATCACCACCTGGTATGGCAACTGCTCGGCATCTGACCGTAAGGCGCTACAGAGGGTAGTGCATCACTGGTGCCAAACTTCCTGCCATCCAGGACCTATATACTAGGCGGTGTCAGAGGAAGGTCCCAAAAAATAGTCAAAGACATAGACTGTTCTCTCTGCTACCGCACTGCAAGCGGTACCGGAGCGCCAAGTCTAGATGCAAAAGGCCCCTTAACAGCTTCTACCCCCAAGCCATAAGACTGCTGGACAATTAATTAAATGGCCACCCGGATTATTTTTCATTGACACCCCCCCCCCCCCTTAGTTTTTACACTGCTGCTACTTGCTGTTTATTATCTATGCATAGTCACTTTACCCCTACCTACCCCTACCCCTACCTCAACTAACCTGTACCCCTGCACATTGACTCGGTACCGGTACCCCCTGCATATAGCCTCATTATTGATATTTTATTGTATTACTATTTTTCACTAGTTTATTTAGTAAATATTTTCTTAACTCTATTTTCTTAAATCTGCATTGTTGGTTAAGGGCTTGTAAGTAACCATTTCAGGCCGTCACCTCTTGTATTCGGTGCATGTGACAAATAAAATTAGATAAATTAAGTCAATCTCTCCTCTACTTCGAGCCATGAGTGATTGACATGCATATTATTAATGTTAGCTCTCCGTGTACATTTTAGGGCCAGCCGTGCTGCGCTGTTCTGAGCCAATTGTAAGTCCCTCTTTGTGGCACCTGTCAATAGTGTTATTAATTAAGGCAGAGCGCTTTATTATGGACTGACTTCTCCCCATCTTAGCTAATGTTGCATCAGCATGTTTTGACCATTATAGTTTACAATCCAGGGTTACTCCAAGCAGTCAACTTGCTCAATTTCCACATTATTCATTACAAGATTTAGATGAGGTTTATGGTTTAGTGAATGATTTATCCCAAATACAATGCTTTTAGTCTTTGAAATATTTAGGACTAACTTATTTCTTGCCACCCATTCTGAAACTGACTGCAGCTCTTTGTTAAGTGTTGCAGTGATTTCACTCGCTATAATAGCTGACGTGTATAGTGTTGAGTCATCCGCATACATAGACACTCTGTTTTTACTTAAATCCAGTGGCATGTCATTAGTAAATATTGAAAAAAGTAAGGGGCCTAGACAGCTGCCCTGGGGAATGCCTGATTCTAACTTGATTATGTTGGAAAGGCTTCCATTAAATAACACCCTGTTCTGTTAGACAGGTAACTCTTTATAGACAATATAGCAGGGGGTGTAAAGCCATAACACATACGTTTTTACAACAGCAGACTATGATTGATAATGTCAAAAGCCGCACTGAAGTCTAACAAAACAGCTCCCACAATTTTATTATCATAATTTTCTCTCAGCCAATCATCAGTCATTTGTGTAATGTTGTGCAAGTTGAATGCCTTTCCTTATAAGCATGCTGAAAGTCTGTTGTCAATTGGTTTACTGTAAAATAGCATTGTATGTTGTCAAACACACATTTTTTCAAAGGTTTACAAAGGGTTGGTGACAGGTTTGTGTGTGCAAGCTCACATTTCAAACAGGTAATTTTCAAGAGATACCAGTACCTGTTACTTTATTGGTATTTTGAGAATGTTCAACTTGTGGATGTCTCTGAAAACAACAGCACAGATAACTATAGAATTAAGTTAGATCCAAACGTGCAACGATTGGTTTCTGAGTTCTAAAATCTCTACATTTAATTAACAAATCATATTTAATAACTCCAACTAAATTCTGCTTGATTGAAACGCCAGCCAGAATGGTTAGCTTTTTTGTCATTTCTACAATAATAATAAGACATTTCAAAAGAAGGAAGAGAAAACCAATTAATAATATGAGTAATTGAAAAGGCCGTCATTGAAAATCTCATTGAACACTTAAAAGCTTATTTTTCTTTTTAAAGGTTCCACAATAATAACAGAGGGGCCTTGATCAAAAACAAAAAACTAAGGACCAACAAATGATAAACCTTGGAAAACTCATTGCCATTACAGGCTGATTTCACATCATTAATAGCATCAGGAAAATAGAACATTCAGAAATGTCTCCACTTAAAAGAAGGAAAGCTTTTGGCCTTAATTGACACGTTTTTTTCTCAGATTCTCTGATAGAGGGTTACACACAATTGAGAGGTAACATTGCAAAGAAGAGAGAAATGCATGCAAAACTGCAACGCTGCGAGCCAGCCTACAACGCTGTGTGCTGCCTGCCTGCCTGGCACAGAGAAAGCATGTTTAGGTCTGGGTGGACTTAGAGCAGTTCAGATTACCCCAGTTGCTGTAATAGTCACACATTAGCAATTACAGTTGTGGTTTCTTGCACGGGGCCCTTTTTGTCATGCTTGCTTGGTTTCAATTTGGGGCTTTCAGTATGTATTCTAGAGACATTCCAAAGTTCAGCCAGTTTGGTTTGTGTGGGACAGATAAAATAAGTGAAGTGGAGGGAATCATATTATTAAGGATGAGATGTAGGCCTGTGTGTGGTTCATGCTGGTCTCAACAAAAGCATGAAACATGTAGCCTAAACGTGATATCAGTTGTGGATATAAGGGTGACAAATGTGTTTTTAACGTGATCAAAGTAGAACAGCATGCTTTTTTACTTACTTCAATAAAGATAAGGAAATTGACGTGGCATGAAGAGGCTTACCGCTTGTGTGCTATAAACGTCTCCAGTTTCACTATGGGTCAAAGTGACCAGAGAATTAACAATCAAGTTCAGGTGAATTTACCACCTAGGGGTTAGGGTACAGATCTACGATCAAGTTTCACTTCCAATGACTAGGAGGCTTGTCACTCACTCCGTATCACTGCACTGACCAGACAGAGGATCACTACTCTTATCCCTGACAGTTTTCACAACAAACCGGAAGAAATCTCCATCCATATAATTATTTGTCTATTAAATAAGTTGACCTGTGCATGCCCATATAGAACAGCTCATTCCGCAGCGGTTTCCCCTGGCTGACTAGCTGGATTGTATGCTTGAGGAGATAGATTTGGGGGGAGGGTCTTTAGTAGTCTGTGGCTCAAAAAATACTCCAACCGGTGGACCTTTATCTATTATCTGCTGCAGAAACATGCTGTGTAATCCTTGGCTACCCTTTGATAAAGGCTGTTTTGATTATGCCATGTGTCAAGTCCCTGAAGAACTGAATTATTAGCTGAAGATTAGAGCCAGCAAATATTCTACTAGCATTGTCTTAAAGGACTGTTTGAGTTTATGATACAAATAAGACGAGGCTAACACACCTCATAGTTTGCTTTTCATTAACCCTAAGAAGCTACCTAGAGCCTTTGGGTATTGGTCACAAATTTATCACACAACTCCTCTGAACCTGGGAGACCTGTGTAAACCATTTATAATGATTCCTCCAACACCAGCAGTGAGTTAATGGGCACTATCACTGTCTTTGTAGGGGTTACACTGACATATTATAACTTATAGTTAATATGACAGGCCAATGTTGTTTCTCATCTGGCTGGGGTTGTAGAGATTTCTTAATCTTGAAAGCACTAAGTAACACTTATGGCCATCTGAGTTAAAATACATCAGAAGATGGAACTTTGCCACATCTCATTTGTAGAAAACAGAGGGATTCAATCAAATGTATAAATCGCTAAATTATCCAAGATACAGTATGACAGAATATGTTGCTCGTATCATTCTTTGTCTCCCTCTAGTGTTCAGAAGCCTAGCAGGTTAAACCCAGCAGGTTCAATTGTGAGTGTGTGAGAGTGTTCGTGTATGTGTGTATGTGTGTGTGCACACAAGCAGGGGTTATACATTTAAAAAGAAGATTCTCTGGAGGGATTGTTGTATGTGGAGCTTCACCATGGCACCTGCAAACAAAGCCCGGTCCAGCCTGCTCGCTCTCTCTAACACACACATACACAAACACACACAGTCATCAACCTTTGGGATCTGACAGCTAAGCATGAAAGCAAAGGCGAAACTGAAGCTGAAAATTGCAGTGCGGCGACAGAGAGGAGGTAGCTATCAGTGGGCTTCGGCTGAAACCTCATCGCTGGGATAGGGTTTCCACCGTGTTTTCATGCCCAGGTCAGCTGACCGTGGCCCCAGGGCTCTATTGGACGCCCTGCTCACAACCCCCCGTAATGATGTAACCAGAGTGTGTGGGAACCAGAGTTCTGTGGCACACTGTGTGATAAATACTACTTTCCCACTCCTGTGCCCGAGAATGGACGCAAATTAATCTGACCATCTTAGTCCTGCCACTGGTTATCACGAAATCCAACCTGTGAGTGTGTGTGTGGTGTGTATATGACTGAGTGAATGAGTGAATGAGAGAGAGAAAGAGTGGGAAAATAGTAGGGGGGAAGAGAGGAAGAGAAATAGAAAGAGTGGGTGAGAGGTAAAGGGGAGACTTGTGCTCCCCTTTTTCACAGTTTCTCACTCAAACAACCCAATCAAGACACTAGACACTACATCTTCAGAATAGTGATTCACTTCAATTCCACAGCCACGGCCTTGTTCATATCTGGCCACAAAACATGAGCAGCATGTCCTCAGTGTCAGCACTCCCACAGCACAGTATTCCCCGCTATCTTCCCTTCGCTGCTTCAGAGACGCACTACAAAAGTAAGTGGACACATGCATGTCGAACATCTCATTCCAAAATCATGAGCATTAATAAGGAGTTGGTCCCCCCTTTGCTGCTATAACAGTCTGCACTCTTCTGGGAAGGCTTTCCACTAGATGTTGGAACATTGCTGCGGGGACTTGCTTCCATTCAGTCACAAGAGCATTAGAGAAGTCGGGCACTGATGTTGGGGCGATTAGGTCTGGCTTGCAGTCAGCGTTCCAATTCATCCCAAAGGCATTCGATAGGGTTGAGGTCAGGGCTCTGTACAGGCCAGTCAAGTTCTTCACCACCGATCTCCACAAACCATTTCTGTATGGACCTCGATTTGTGCACGGGGGCATTGTAATGCGAAACAGGAAAGGGCCTTCCCCAAACTGTTGCCACAAAGTTGGAAGCACAGAATCGTCTAGAATGCCATTGTATGCTATAGCGTTAAGATTTCCCTTCACTGGAACTAAGGGACCTAGCCCAAACCATGAAAAACAGCCCCAGGCCATTATTCCTCCTCCACCAAACTTTACACTTGGCACATGCATTCCGGCAAGTAGCGTTCCCCTGGCATCCGCCAAACCCAGATTTGTCCGTCGGCCTGCCAGATGGTGAAGCGTGATTCATCACTCCAGAAAGCGTGTTTCCAATGCTACAGAGTCCAATGGCGGCGAGCTTTGCACCACTTCAGCTGACGCTTGGTATTGCTCATCGTGATTTTAGGCTTGTGTGCGGCTGCTCGGCCATCGAAAACCATTTCATGAAGCTCCCGACGGACAGTTCTTGTGCTGATGTTGCTTCCAGAGGCAGTTTTTAACTTGGTAGTGAATGTTGCAACCAAGGACAGACGATTTTTACACGCTATGGACTTCAGCACTCTGTGGTCTCATTCTATGAGCTTGTCTGGCCTACCACTTCGTGGCTGAGCCGTTGTTGCTCCTAGTCATTTCCATTTCACAATAACAGCACTTACGGTTTACCGAGGCAGCTCCAATAGGGCAAAAATGTTATGCGCTGACTTGTTGCCACGTTGAAAGTAACTGAGCTCAGTAAGGCCAATAGTAAAGGGCTTACATGTGTTACATATATATATACTGCCAATCTCTGTCTAAGGAGATTGCATGGCTCTGTGCTCAATTTTGTACACCTGTCAGCAACGGGTGTGCCTGAAATGTACTTTTGTATATATAGTGTATCCCATGGCTAATTGCAACAACATTTCCTGCCTCTCATGAATCCAGCTTTTAGTATAAAGGGAAATTAAGTAGAAAATAACCAGGATCCTCTAGCTTAATGAGAAAATGCCTCCTTAGATACTTGGTAGCCGTGAGTGCTGATGCTCTCCTCATCCTCAATGCATTCTATTACAGCAGGCAGATTAACAGAGGCTGTGGGTAGAGTACAGCAGGACCATGGAGCCCTTCTCGCTGTGTAAGTCTGTCTGCATCCAGATGTCCTGTTCAATCAGCTTCTTCTTCATTTCCCCCAACATCAGATACTTGTAATTGCTTAAAGTTCACTTCACACAGGTAAATACATGATGCAAGGACCTATGGAGAACAGAAAAGCCAACTCCTGATAGATAAGTGCACTACAGTTCACCGGTCCCAAATCATAAACATTACTCTGGAACAAGATATCTAGTACAAGGAATACATTCACAACAGTCCCAAACTAATAGTGTTACTGTAGGAGTCGACTGTAATGCCTTCTGTGTATTTATGTTACCGGAATGACATCCATACTCGCAGGTAGAGCTGAGTTGATATTACAGTATAGCCACTAGTTTTACTTGGCATTGGCAGTTTTAAAACTCGTAATTGCATATCATGCAGTTAAAGCGCAATAACAGTCATTAGAAAAAATAAGCATGGGAGGTGTTGTATTTGTGTTGTTTGCTTACAGTAGAGTGGTACAGGTAATAATACCAGTAATTTCACATGAACAACCCTTAATGAGCAGAGCTGTTTACACCACAGGCCGGGTGGACTATTAACATGTTTTGAGCCTAAAAAACAGCCCAAATGTGAGCTGAAGTAGGCTACTCCACAGTTAGATACTGATGTCAGGATTTGTAACTTTACTTGTGTCCTCGCAGCAAGAGTAGTCTACTTATCAAATATAGCAGGGTTCATAACGAGCAGCCCGTAGGCCAGATTTGGCCCACAGGTGATTTTCTTTGGCTTCCAAAGTTTTCTGAGCAAAACATTTTCATTGTTATGGGGGAGGAGGGGGGAAATAAAAGACAGTAAAAACACCAGCAAATCAGCTCCAAGTGATTTTCATTTAGGAAATCTGTTCCAAAGTATTCCTATGCATAATAGAGGGATATATTTGATCAAATGCAAATGTGAGCAAGGTTTGAAATGGTTATGTTTTAGTCAAATATTATAATGCGGTACATTTTCAGTCTACAAAATATTTGTAATTATCTTCCAGCCTCCTTACCATCCGCTCAACACAAAATCAGCCTGTGGCTGAATCTAGTTGATGATATCTGAAATATAGGCTAGTGGCCAATCCTCAAAAGAATATACAATGCGTTCAGAAAGTACTCATACCCCTTGACATATTCCACATTTTGTTGTGTTACAGCCTGAATTTAAAATGTTTGCACATTTATTGAAAATAAAATACAGAAATATTACATTTACATAGGTACTCACACCTCTGAGTCAATGCATGTTTGAATCAACATTGTCAGCGGTTACAGCTGTGAGTCTTTCTGGGTCTAAGTCTCTAATTCTTCAAGCTCTGTCAAGCTGGTTGTTGGTCATTGCTAGACAGTCATTTCAGACATTTCAAGTATTTCCATAGATTTTCAAGCTGATTTAAGTCAAAATTATAAATAGGCCACTCAGGAACATTCAATGTCATCCTGGTAAGTAACTCCAGTGTATATTTGGCTTTGTCTTTTAGGTTATTGTCCTGCGAAAGGTGAATTTGTATCCCAGTGTCTGTTGGAAGCAGACTTTATCGAATTTTGCCTGTGCTTGGATCTATTCGATTTCTTTGTGTCCTGAAAAACTCCCTAGTCCTTGCCAATGACAAGCATACCCATAACATGATGCAGCCAGCACCATGCTTGAAAATATGAAGAGTGGTACTCAGTCATGTCTTGTGTTGGATTTGAACCAAATATAATGCTTTGTATTCAGGACATAAAGTTATTATGTTTGCCATATTTTTTTACAGTTTTACTTTAGTGCCTTATTGCAAACAGGATGCATGTTTTTTTCTGAACAGGCTTCCTTCTTTTCACCCGTCATTTAGGTTAGTATTGTGCACTCTTAGAAAAAAGGCTTCCGAAAGGGTTCTGCGGCTGTCCCCATAGGAGAAGCATTTTTTGTTCTAGGTAGAACCCTTTTTGGGTTATACATGGACCAAAAAAAGGGTTTGACCTGGAACCAAAAGGGATTCTTCAAAGGTTTCTCCTATGAGGATAGCCGAATAACCCTTTTCGCTTCTAGATAGATTAATAACTTCACAATGCTCAGAGGAATATTCAATGTTTGCTTTTATTACCCATTTACCCATAGCTACCCTTCTTTGTGAGGCATTGGAAAACCTCCCTGGTCTTTGTTATTGAATCTGTGTTATGAAATTCACTGATCGACTGAGGGATCTTACATATTATTGTATGTGTGGGGTAAGAGACGTCATGTCAAACATGATGCAACTTATTATGTGACTTGTTAAGCAATTTTTTACTCCTGAAGTTATTTAGAATTGCCATAACAAAGGGGTTGAATACTTATTGAACTCAAGACATTTCAGCTTTTAATTTTTTATTAATTTGTAAACCTCTTTTTTTAAACATTTGATTGGTTGTCATACTTGAGTAAAAGTGAAGATACAGTACATTCATAGAAAATGACTCAAGTAAAAGTGATATACCTCGGGTAGCTTTGTTATTCCTCGGTAGCCAGAGATTTGTTTGGGGGGCCCCTACCTCGCGGTAAAACATTTTAGTGGCCCCCCTCTTAGATATTGTGACACCCCCCTTAACTTAAACAGTGCAGAATCATTCCTGGCTGGAATGCAATATTGCTCTGATTTAGCAAAAATGTGGAACACACGTAGACAATTGTCTATCCTACATTCACAAACAGCATTAGAATATCTTAAAGTATTTTGTAAATATAGACCTGTAAACACACAGATACAAAAAGTGGGAAATATCAACTGCTAATATTTATGATGAATGTAAACCTACATTTTGGTAGCTGTTCAATAGGCAACTTTCTAAGTAAAATGTGCTCTCATTCACTCGTTCATGGTCCTGCCTGACCAAAATGGATACAGTTACAGATTTTTGATGTTGTGGCTTTTGTAACCAGCTCTAAGGCAAGTGGTGTCAGACACTGAAAACTGTCATTGTTATCTGTACTTTACTTTTCTATTTCTATTTTTAAAACTTGTACTTTTACTCCACTATATTCCTAAAGAAAATATACACTTTTTACTCCCATACATTTTCCCTGACACTCTAAAGTACTCGTTACATTTCGAATGATCAGGCAGGACAGCAAAATGGCCCAATTCACACACCTATCAATGTAACGCGTTGTAATCCATACTGCCTCTGATCAGGCAGACAAAAAGAAAGAAATACTGCTTCTGTAAATCATGTCTGACTGAGTGTTGGAGTGTGCCCCTGTCTGTCCGTAAAATAAAAAAACAAGAACATGTTGTCGTCTGGTTTACCTAATAAGGAATTTGATGTACAGCATTTACTTGAACTTTTACTCAAGTATGACAATTGAGTACATTTAAAACCAGATACTTTTACTCAAGTAATATTTTACTAAGTGACTTTCACTTTTACTTGAGTCATTTTCTATTAAGGTACTGTAACTTTTAATCAAGTATGCCAATTGAGTAGTTTTTCCACCACTGGCCCACTCCCCCACCAGTCCTCTCCTCAGACCGGTACTAGAGACAGAGACACTATGGAACTGGACTGCCACATGTCAGAGGTCATTCAACAGCAAAAATGCTGTCTGGAAATTGCTGGCCTAAAACTGTGCTATGTCCCTCACAACCAACTCTTCTTAATCATAGTCTATGACCTAACTACACTTTAACTAACCTGAGGTCACCCTCACCGGTTCAGTTACTCTCCTCATCTCCTGCTGGGCATGCTCCAGTCCCCAATCAATACCAACCACTCACAGTTAATATCGGCCAAATTTTTCATCCTATCTGACTTCCAAAGGAATATAAAGAAATACTGTATGTAGGACGTGACTTGCAGAACATTTTACCACATTCAACATAAAAAACCCATAGGCCAATAAGACGTTGTTTGTGACAGCCTTTCACAGACTTTCTTTCACAACCAGATAACCAACCATTCCATTACTGGAGTATCCCCAGCATCGTTTAGGCTGGGATACCATTCCAGCTAGTCAATGGGTCTTTTTGGTATGCAAGCAGCATCCGGTGACTGTCTATAGTGACCTGTAGAAATGGAAACTGATCACGCCACAGCCACTATACCCCGCCAGTCATACAAGAAGGATACTACCCTTGTCGTTGCAGCTTGCCCAGAATGATTAGTACAAGCTTTTCAGGCTCCAGAAATACAACTGCCACTGGCTACTTTTTATGGTTACTTTCCTGTAACTTGGTTACGCTAATGTTTGCTTGTGTCGTGAAAGGCTTGTTATTATATTTTGCGGAATTGTCCGTTGTTGATATGCTGTACTGTAAGTGTGTGAATGAGTTCAAAACATGAAAAACTTGTTGGCTTTGGCTATTCAAACACTCATAGTCCTAGATATACCAAGAGCCATATAAAACCATTTTAAAGACGGAATGACACAATACAAAATGTTGGCCATATTGGATTCAGAATATAATTGATTCACACCAACAGTCTTTATACGCATGAGTGTTGTACACAACTCTGAAAAGAATGTCTCTTATTTAGAAAATTCTTATTTAAAGGTGATTTAACCTCCATCAAATGTTAATATGTCAGCCATATTAGATTTTGGAGACCATATTCGATTTGAGGCAAGAAAATATGTGATTGGCCCTTTGACTTAATTGAAAGATAAAGGGCTAAAGGTACACAAGCTTATAAGGAACTTTGAACATTTCAAGGACTGAGCCCAATTGTTTTCCTTAGAGCCAAAGATAATGGCCACAACATCAGGAAAATGTCAGGCAAATTTTACTTGGAAAATTGTCTATTGAAAAGCTACCAAAAAGTTAACTTTACATACATCATAAGTATTCATATTTCCGTCTATTGCAGCTGTGTGTTTACAGGTCTCCAGTGCCTTCAGAAAATATTCACATCCCTTTCACATTTTGTTGTGTTAGAGCCTGAATTTAAAAAAAAATTGATTAAATTGAGACGTTGTGTCACTGGCCTACACACAATACCCCATAATGTCAAGGTGGAATTATGTTTGTAGACATTTTTTCAAATTAATTTAAAATGAAAAGCTGAAATGTCTTGAGTTCAATAAGTATTCAACCCCTACGTTATGGTAAGCCTAAATAAGTTCAGGACTAAATTTGCTTAACAACTCACATAATAAGTTGCATGGACTCATTCTGTGTGCAATAATAATGTTTGACATGGTTTCTGAATGACTACCTCATCTCTGTACCCCACACATACAATTATCTGTAAGGAGTAAGGAGTATCTGTAAGCAGTGAATTTCAAACACAGATTCAACAACAAAGACCAGAGAGGTTTTCCAATGTTTCATAAAGAAGTGTACTATTGGTAGATGGGCAGACATTGAATACTCATTTTTTATTTAATTTTATTTAACCTTTATTGTGAAGTTATTGTGAAGGTATTAGTTACACTTTGGATGGTATATTACTACAAACACACAGACGTCCTTCCTAACTCAGCTGTGATAGGAGAAAACTGAGGATGAATTAACATCATGTAGTTACTTGTAAGGACTGGGTGTCGGAGTGCGAAGTCAGGCGCAGGAAAACAGAGGATTCAATAACAATGTTCCTTTAATGAAACACGGAGAACTTCGGCCACTCCACTTGACACTGGGTGCTCAACGTAAACTGCCCCAGACACGGGGAACGAAAACAGTCCAGTAACAAACTCAAACATACAACAAACACGTATCGTCCGAACAAACACCAAGCTTACACACKAACAATCCCGCGCAAAGAAACGGGCGGGCCGGCTGACTGATAAAGCCCAACTAATTAAGAATAAACACAAAACAGGTGTAACCAATAAACACATAAGGAGGGGGAGGAAAGGATCAGTGGCAGCTAATAGGCCGGTGACGACGACCGCAGAGTGCCACCCGAACGGGAAGGATAGCCTGCCTCGGTCGGAGTCGTGACATTACTCCATACTCTTGGAAAAGAAGATGCTATCTACAACCAAAAAGCTTATAAAAAATATTACAAAACATGCATCCTGTTTGCAATATGGCACTAAAGTAAAGCTGAAAAAATATGGCAAAGAAAATAACTTTATGTCCTGAATACAAAGCGCTTTGTTTGGGGCAAATCCAACACAASACATCACTGAGTACCACTCTTCAGATTTTCAAGCATGGTGTTGGCTGCATCTTGTTACAGCTAAGCTTGTCATCTGCAATGACTGGGGAGTTTTTTTAGGATAAAAGAAACAAATAGAGCTAAGCACAGACAAAATCCTAGTTCAGTCTGCTTTCCAACAGACACTGGGAAACAAATTCACCTTTAAGCAGGACAGTAACCTAAAAACGACACCAAATATGCACTGGAGTTGCTTACCAAGACAACACGGAATGTTCCTAGTTACAGTTGAGAATATTGTGCAAATATTATAAAATACAGGTGTGTAAAGCTCTTAGAGACAGAAAGCTCTTAACCAGAAAGACTCACAGCTGTATTTWTTTATTTATTTAACCTTTATTTAACCAGGTAGGCCAGTTGAGAACAAGTTATCTTTTACAACTCTGACCTGGCCAAGATAAAGCAAATCAGGGCGACACAAACAACACAGAGTTACACATGGGATAGACAAACACACAGTCAATAACACAATAGAAAAATCTGTATACAGTGTGTGCAAATGTAGTAAGATTAGGGAGGTAAGGCAATAAATAGGCCATAGTGGCGAAATATTTACAATTTAGCAATTAAACACTGGAGTGATAGATGTGCAGAAGATGAATGTGCAAGTAGAGATACTGGGGTGCAAAGGAGCAAAAAATAAATAACAATATGGGGATGGGGTAGTTGGGTGGGCTATTTACAGATGGGTTGTGTACAGGTGCAATGATCGGTAAGCTGCTCTGACAGTTGATGCTTAAAGTTAGTGAGGGAGATATAAGACTCCAGCTTCAGTGATTTTTGCAATTCGTTCCAGTCATTGGCAGCAGAGAACTGGAAGGAAAGCCGGCCAAAGGAGGAGTTGGCTTTGGGGATAACTTAACTGACTTGCCTAGTTAAATAAAGGTGAAATAAAATAAAAAATACAAAAAAGAACAAATTCTTATTTACAATGACGGCCTACCAGGGAACAGTGTGTTAACTGCCTTGTTCAGGGGGCAAATGACAGATTGTTACCTTGTCAGCTCAGGGATTCAATCCAGCAACCTTTTGGTTACTGGCCCAACGCTTTAACCACTACGCTACCTGCTACCAAAGGTGAGTCTAGCATGTATTGACTCAGGGTTGTGAATTCTTAAGTAAATTAGATATTTCTGTATTTAATTTACAATAAATTAGCAAAAATGTCTATAAACATGTTTTCACTTTCTTATTTGGGGGTTTTGTGTGTAGATGGGTGAGAGAAAAAAAAATATTGAATCCATTTTGAATTCAGGCTGTAACACAACAAAATGTGGAATAAGTCAAGGGGTATGAATACTCTCTGAAGGCACTGTATATTTCCAAGATGCATGAAGATATCCTTATATTGTATGTGTATGTAGGGTAAACAGCTGACTACTTGTATTTTAAATTCAAACAATATCAGAGCTTGCAATATTGGGTTAAATGAGCTTATGTGGAATTATTCTGCACTGATTGAGGTAAACGGGTGTGTCACAATGTCTATGAACGTAACMATTTTTGCAGTAAAACATTTTTACACAACCATGCATTTTATATATGGGAGACCTTAGAGATATGGAAAAACATGGTTGTGTTTTGTTATACCTCAGGTAAGAGTATCTCAACATTCAAATAAATTAACTTAGTCATATAATGGAAAATATTATTTAAATGACATATTGCATTTGAAAAGGCGTCAGCCCAAATTAATAAAAGGAGTTCCTGTGCCCTCCAGGCATTCCCTGTGGCAGCCCTCACAGCCAAATTATATAAGGCTATTCCAATATTGAGGAGACTCGTTTCTTTCACTGCACTTGTTGACTGGGTCATGTTACAGGGGGTAGGGTATACGACATGTCCGAGCCACCATACAGAAAGGGTTAATACTCATCTGCCTCCTCCTCCTACTGATTCTGCTGAACCTCCTCCACCCCTCCTCCAGCCTCCACCCCATCCTTCCCTCAGTTCCGAGAGTGCACCCCCACAGTCTTGGCCAATCCTGACCTTAATTAATACAAGCCTGGGTGGAAATGGGAACGCGGCCGGCTCTCAGGCCCTGGCCTCCCTCTGAGCCGCTCTCTGGGGTAATGAGAGAGCTGCGCATCGGGGGTTGCCAGCTGAGGGGAAGGGGTCACTGGGAATGGATTTGCAGGCCTTCAATGAGAAGCCCCTCCATGCTGAGAGAAGATGGCCTGGTTTCGGACACCTGGTCATTAACATTGCTAATTAGTGGCCATTAATCAGCCCTGTGTGTGAGAGTGTGCATGTGTGTGTGTCACAAGCTCAGTGTGGAGATTCCTGTTAAGACAAAGATTACTCAATACCAAAAAATAGCTGGATGTGGTGTTAGGATAGACAACAGTTCCCCATCTGCACCACAGGTAGGCAGAAAATAGAGTGAGACACAACAGCCCCCCTCCAAGGCTAAATCAATTAACTATTATTAATGAAATGGCACTCTGATCAGCACTAACCCACTTGAGAGGCTGGGAAGAGAGTCTATTATTTTGAGGGATCAGCCAACCATGGTCTGTTTTGATATACTTTAAATTATCTACGGAGTATTTTCAGTTGGTGACCTTGATCAGAAATAATAATGGGCCTATAACAATAAATAAAATGTTAAATTAGACAAAAATAACATTACAAACAGTTGGACTTAGCTCATGAGGCATTTACAAGTTATATTCTTCAAGAATCATGAATCTATAAATCCAGAAATGGTTGGAGCAACTGCGGATTTCCCCTTTAATCCAAACATATGGCCTCTATTTTCACTTGGGTATAATCTGGAACATGTGGTTATTGATCAGCAGAGCAGTTTCAAAGGATCATCTTTTAGTGATGCAATCTTGTTAACCAACATGCATCTCTTCAAATGGACATTTGACCTGGTGATGTGGTGAGGCACCAAGATTCACAAAAGGTAAAAAGAAAAACAATTCTTGTAGCATATTGCTAATAAGGCATAATTGTACCATGCCAGCTGCATTATTGATATCATTTATGTAATTGTGATACAGTGCAAATTAATGTAAACTTTTTAAAACAGTATCACTGTCTATTCAAAACCAATCAAGCATGCAAAAAGTATCGTAGCCCATGCAAAAAGAATCGTAGCCCATGCAAAAAGTGTCGTAGCCCATGCAAAAAGTATCGTAGCCCATGCAAAAATGTGCCCATTGCAAATAAGTGTCATATAGCCCATAACAAAAAGTATCGTAGCCCATGCAAAAAGAATCGTAGCCCATGCAAAAAGTGTCGTAGTCCATGCAAAAAGTATCGTAGCCCATGCAAAAAGAATCGTAGCCCATGGAAAAAGTGTCATAGCCCMTGCAAAAAGTGTCGTAGCCCATGCAAAAAGTGTCATAGCCCATGCAAAAAGTGTCGTAGCCCATGCAAAAAGTGTCATAGCCCATGCAAAAAGTGTCGTAGCCCATGCAAAAAGTGGCACCATAGCGCTGTGTCTTATCTTACTCTCCCAATTAAAAAAAATTCTGCCTCTCGCTTGCTTTCTATCCATCCCTTTTTCCTCTACATCCTCAAAATTGAGTTTTACTCGCTTTGATATGATTTATGTGATTTCCCTGTTGAATAGGCTGGGGCAGATTACAATGACCAAATTAGAAAAAAATTGCATTCTGGTACAGAGTCATACAGATGGAGTACATTCTTCCGTTTTTCTCATGACAGATTGCTTGTGAAATTAGTGAGGCGAGCTGGTAAAATGCTAATGAGAGAGATGCATCAATGAGCTGTGTCATCCCTGGGGTGGGGGGGTGGGGGCTCACAAGGGGCACAAGAATTTGCTTTAGCGCTGGGGACAGCAGCTTAAATCCACCGCGGCCCCCTTAGCGAGCAAGCACATTCCTTCAGTTTCAGGGGGGAGCTAAATCCCCCGAAAGTATTCACAGCACTGGAAAACAACTTAACCCACGCCACACGACACACAGAGGGTTCTTTTGATTGGTCCATTCAGCTTCTGGGATAAATAAACTGAAATGGTTGCAGACAACTCAGAGAGAAGCATGCCATCCATCGCACAACACAGCTGTTCCCTGGAAGTCTTACTGCAGAAGCATTAATTATTAGGAAATGCCACAACAGGCCAACTCTCCTCAAAGAAAGCAAACTGCTGAATCCAAAAACGTGTTCTACCTGTATTTACACAGGTACATGAATAGAATTTCTTTAAGCACATATTATATACTGTATACAGTACATTTTTTTATGAAACATCGAGCCAATTTAAAATAGACTACAACTACAAACTTACAGAACACATTTTTTTTTAAAGAAATGCTTAGTTTATCGACAGAATAAAACTGTATTTTTCCTGTATAGCTGTATGAAAAAGAAACCTCTGTGTGGCTGATGAAACGATGAGATAGAGGCGAGAGGCAGACGCAGCTCAACCCCCTCATTTAATCATCAGGCGAGGCCTTGAAGGGAAGAGCTCTATGGTAGACAAAAACCCTCACTGCCGGTAGCCTATTCGTCAGACTTCAGCTCAAGTTGATGACCATGCCACTACGGCAAGAAAGGAACTCATAGAATAGTGCAAGATTCAAATTGAACCAACAAATGTCCTTGGACAAGAAAAACACACACACGCACACCATCTCACCCTCTCTCTACCCCCACTCTCTCTCTCTTTTTTCCCCCTCTCTCTCTTTCTCGCACACACACACACACACACACACACACACACACACACACACACACACACACACACACACACACACACACACACACACACACACACACACACACACACACATGAAGGATGGAACAATAGCCTTGCTGATGCAGTCCTGTCTGGCTTCATGCAACTAATTAATGCAGAGGTCCGTGTTTGCTGAGGACACTGCCATTGGAGGGGGAGAAATGGGGCCCTGGCAGCTTGTATCTCAGCAATTACAGTGTGAATTGCATGAGAGGATTACATGGAGTGCTTGAGGGAGCCAGGCTGCCTCATCTTGAGTACCAAAAACAGCTGCTTAGGGCCCATGCACCTGCTTGTTAACAGACCATTTTCACCTTCACCGCCATCTGAAACAAGAACATTCTCATTTTTTTTAGACACATAGTCATCCTCAATGGTCTTCCAGCAGGAGGAAAGAAAGAGGTCTGAGAAATAAGGCCTGAATGAGGCTGGCAGTGTAAGTGGTTGGAGGTAAGGGGGGTTGGAGTGGAGGCTCCGTAAGAAAGTGCTCTGGTTATAGTGGGCATTTTGGTAGCGAAACTGTGTTAAAACTGTCTTAAAAATGWTTGTTTTTCCATGATTATTTTCAACAGACATTAGTTTAAAGAGCAAATGAACCAAAACAACAACTTCTCTTCTTGAAAATGGCCTATGTGGCATCAATATGAGTCAGAAACATTTATTCTAGTGTCAAAATTGACTATGACGTGTAAATAGGATCATTTTGGCCATAAAGTCAGTCCAAAACTGAGATTTGCGAGATTTAAGGAATCTAGTATATAACAGCTTTCCTTGGGTCGTGTTTATTTAAATCCTGCCCACATTCCCACAGCTGGCAGCACGACCTGGTCGTAATGCCCACTAAACACATGTGGGCGGAACACACACAGACTGTGGTCAATTTGGTTTCACTTTGGATATCCTTATTGTTCTAGTTAAGGACCATCAATAAATTACACAAAGTACTGTACATGGGACAATATTTACAAATGTCAATAGCTCTAAAGACTCCAACCAACCTCAAACCACTATAACTTGTAGAAATGCATATACAAAGCCTTTAAATTAGAAAACTTAAAGGACATGCAACATGAAAATATTGTCCCATTTACATTGTGTAATTTATTGACAGTTCCTAACTAGCCCCACAGAGATAGGCTATCCAAAGTCAAACTCATTTTGCACACACCGGCCTGCTGAAGCTAATTGGCAAAAGAAGTTGGCTATCTTGCTAGCTAGCCTATATTACTTCCAGATACAAGACCTGGTTAAACAGTTTCAAGTTATTAGCAGGGGGAGTAACTGTAACTGTGTACTGTTTGGGCAGAGTGAATACACAAATGCTTCCCAAATGTGAATACACACAAGAGATACCCACATCTACTGTAAGCACGCCTCCAAGACCCAAATCTCATTCTCAGTCGCATTTCCTAATAAAGAGTATTAAAAATGAGGCTTAATCAGTCAGTTCAGTCCCCCTTTAAGTCCCACAGTGTACTGTAAAGTGTCTCTCAACCTAATATGGTGGAACCCCATGCCCCTGGGACTGCGCCCCCCTCAATGACACCACTGGTAGCAGGACTATGGTGCATATCTAGAGTGACCAGATTTAGCGACAAACATACAGTAGCCAGGCTTTCCTTTGACAGTTACAATGTAAATGAGAAGCTGGAATGAATGGTAAAGTCCCACCTACTCCCCCTGCTTTCTGTCTCCCAAGTCCTGTGGATCAACATACGCTTGGCTGTGCGTGCAGTGCATAGCAATGAGGCAGTGGCTACAGTAAAATAAGAAAAGATAAAGAGACAGCCAGAGTCTGGCCAGGCAGCCACATGTGTCTGAGCAGAAACTGAGATTGACACTGCTGCAACCTGCTGGATTAGGAACCTGCTATGAACAAACTTCTTAAATCTAATAATCACCAGTTTTCCACTGATTGTCGAATAATTAATTAAGAACATCACATTACCAATTCATAACCAACAAGGCAAAATACAATAGCTGTACAATTTAATTGCCATTGTCAACAATTTAAAACAGTGTTTAAAAAAAAAGGACAAGTTCACTTATTTGTTTTATCAAATCTGTATTTTAGATGTAAATGGCATGTTATAGAAGTGTCAAGACACTTTTTTTGCCATTTCACTTGGTTTGGTGAAACTTAGACTTCCGCGTGCTTGTTCTGCAGTTGCAGGGGCACAGACAAAACATGAACAAAGGTTCCAAGAACAGCCAAACACGTCATTTTAGAAACAGCAATGCTCTCAGTATGGTGATGGAGGTCTTTAGATGTTGAAAACTTGAAATTGTGTCTTTCTGAACTTTATCCGCCTCATATATTCCATTTTGTTGGACTCTAGCGATACTTCTCTGTGTAGTCCACGCATGTGAACATGGAAAAGTATGGCTCGAGTCAAACAAATTAGAATATAATTTTGCGTATAAAGTTAGTAATTAGGGATGTGACAAACGGACAGTTATATTTTTTCATTTATCAGTTTTCCGATAAAACTATAATAAAAATCCATAAAATTCCACATTAATTCACAATGCAGCTGCCAGCAACGGTTTGTGTCTCATGGTGCGTTCCTTTCAGATGGTTAAGCATTGTACCTGTTCTACCATTACTGTATCTCAATTCCACCTCGCAAAGTTTGCATTTCCTTCTCATTTAACTTCTCAAAGTATTGCCATACAGGACTTTTCTGCTTTCGCTTGTCTTTCTCTGCCATTTTTCCAACTGTTAACGACGATGATGTAGAGGTGAAGAACTTCAAAAGAATTGAGTCCTCGACTCCTTGCACGTCGACTCCCGGTGTCGACTCCCATTTATGAGTGTCAAGATTCGATTCCTCAAGGAGGAGTAGACTTTACTGTAAAATGCTTACTTAGAAGCCATTTCTCAACAATGCAGAGTTAAAAAGTACTTTCATTTTTTTGTGTGCTAAATGTATAAAAAAGAAAATAGTAACACAATAAAATAACAATAAATTAGGCTATTCATAGGTTTCACCTCCARCACTCGATCGCGTCATGCCATTTGTTATGAACGTTCTCAAGCCGCCCTTTATCGGTGACGCCATAGTTGTGCCTCAAAGTGGTGATACGCCTAGTCATTCTGGATGGAGGCTAACTACTGTTTTCTCTAAATTACACTATAGTGCCTAGAAATACGATGACATAGCTAAAGTACTCAAATATTTAGTAGGAAACAACTTTTACAGCATTATCATGTTGTCAAATTTACTCTAGACAGATGGCAATGTTGTCATTAGCTAGCAAAGTTTGTCAAAAATAGCTAGCAATGCCAAAGTTACCTAGCTAAAATCTGGTGGCCTCCCTTTAATCTTAGCTAGCTAGCTAACTTTATACTACATCTGAAGTCAATGTGGTGACATCAAAATAATGACAAAAGGTTTTCCTACTAATTATTTGCCTCCTTTTGAATTTCATTGTATTTACAAGCCACTGTCATGCACTTTGGATGAAATCTTCATCAGCGCTCATTGACAATGCATTGAGTAGAATGCTCAGTTGGGCATCAGTCCAAAACAAACTTTCAAAACAATATTGTGATGAAACATGCAATCCATGAATATACAATGAGTACCGGTACTGAGTCAATGTGCAGGGGTATGGGGTAATTGAGGTAATATGTACAGTTGAAGTCAGAAGTTTACATACACTTGGGTTGGGGTCATTAAAACTAGTTTTTCAAACAATCCACAAATTTCTTGTTAACAAACTATAGTTTTGGCAAGTCGATTAGGACATCTACTTTGTGCATGACACAAGTCATTTTTCCAACAATTGTTTACAGACAGATTATTTCACTTATAAATCACTGTATAACAATTCCAGTGTGTTAGAAGTTTACATACACTAAGTTGACTGTGCCTTTAAACAGCTTGGAAAATTCCAGAAAATGATGTCATGCCTTTAAAAGCTTCTGATAGGCTAATTGACATCATTTGAGTCAATTGGAGGTGTACCTGTGGAAGTATTTCAAGGTCTACCTTCAAACTCAGTGCCTCTTTGCTTGACATCATGGGAAAATCAAAAGAAATCAGCAAAGACCTCCGAACATTTTTTTTAGACCTCCACAAGTCTGGTTCATCCTTGGGAGCGATTTCCAAATGCCTGAAGGTACCACGTTCATCTGTACAAACAATAGTACGCAAGTATAAACACCATGGGACCACGCAGCCGTCATACTACTTCAGGAAGGAGACGTGTTCTGTCTCCTAGAGATGAACGTACTTTGATGCGAAAAGTGCAAATCAATCCCAGAACAACAGCAAAGGACCTTGTGAAGATGCTGGAGGAAACAGGTACAAAAGTATCTATTTCCACAGTAAAACRAGTCCTAAATCGACATAACCTGAAAGGCCGCTCAGCAAGGAAGAAGCCACTGCTCCAAAACCGACATAAAAAAGCTAGACTACGGTTTGCAACTACACATGGGGACAAAGATGATACTTTTTGGAGAAATGTCCTCTGGTGTGATGAAACAAAAATATGACTTTTTGGCCATAATGACCATCGTTATGTTTGGAGGAAAAAGGGGGAGGATTGCAAGCCGAAGAACACCATCCCGACCATGAAGCACGGGGGTGGCAGCATCATGTTGTGGGGGTGCTTTGCTGCAGGAAGGACTGGTGCACTTCACAAAATAGATGGCATCTTGAGGAAAGAAAATGATGTGGATATATTGAAGCAACATCTCAAGACATCAGTCAGGAAGTTAAAGCTTGGTCGCAAATGGGTCTTCCAAATGGACAATGACCCCAAGCATACTTCCAAAGTTGTGACAAAATGGCTTAAGGACAACAAAGTTAAGGTATTGGAGTGGCCATCACAAAGCCCTGACCTCAATCCAATAGAACATTTGTGGGCAGAACTGAAAAAGCTTGTGCGAGCAAGGAGGCCTACAAACCTGACTCAGTTACACCAGCTCTGTCAGGAGGAATGGGACTAAATTCACCCAATTGTGGGAAGCTGGTGGAAGGCTACCTGACGCGTTTGACCCAAGTTAAACAATTTAAAGGCAATGCTACCAAATACCAATTGAGTGTATGTAAATTTCTGACCCAATGGGAATGTGATGAAAGAAATAAAATCTGAAATAAATCCTTCTCTCTACTATTATTCTGACATTTCACATTCTTAAAATAAATTGGTGATCCTAACTGACCTAAGACAGGGAATTTTTACTTGGATTAAATGTCAGGAATTGTGAAAAACTGAGTTTAATGTATTTGGCTAAGGTGTATGTAAACCTCCGACTTCAACTGTATATATAGGTAGGGGGGAAAGTGACTAGGCAATCAGGATAGATAATAAACAGGGGTGAATGTAAATAGTCCGGGTAGCCATTTGATTAACATTTTAATGGCTTGGGTGTAGAAGCTGTTCAGGAGCCTTTTGGTCCCAGACCTGGCACTGCGGTACCACTTGTCGTGAGGTAGCAGAGAGAACAGTCTATGACTTGGGTGGCTGGAGTCTTTGAAAATTTGTATGGCCTTCCTCTGACACCACCTGGTATAGAGGTTCTGGATGGCAAGGAGCTCGGCCCCAGTGATGTACTGGGCTGTACGCACTACCCTCTGTAGCGCCTTGCTGTTGCCATACCAAGCAGTGATGCAGCCAATCAAGATGCTCTCAATGGTGGAGATGTATAACTTTTTAAAGATCTGAGGGCTCATACCAAATATTTTTAGCCTCCCAAGGTGGAAGAGGCGTTGTCTTGTCCTCTTCACGGCTGTATTGGTGTGTTTGGACCATGATATGTCCTTAGTGATGTGGACACTGAGGAACTTGAAGTTAACCCTATCCACTACAGCCCTGTCGATGTGAATGGGGGTGTACTCGGCCCTCTGCTTCCTGTAGTCCATGATCAACTCCTTTTTCTTGCTCACGTTGAGGAAGAGGTTGTCGCATCATTAGCGAAGAGCAAGCACATGCGAGCCAGCTGCGTGGGAAGAGAGGAGGGGGCAGGCAGAAAGAAGGTCTTGGTAATCTGTATCTCAAAATATCTTGTCTTGCGTGCCTCGCAAATTCACCAAACTAGCCTAAAGTTCACCTCTTCCTCTCTGGATTTATTTAAATTACACAACTTTCCACAGACTTTTATAGTCTACCATCTAGTTAGGCTATAACTTGGAAAATAATATGCTTTGTGATGACTACACTGTGACTCAACATTTTGTGGGGGGTAAAAAACAAAAAAACATTGTTTTTCGGTTTGGGAGTTTCTTAACTTCAAGGATTCGAACTTCATACACCTATTCGRAATGACATAGTTTCATGTGTACAAAAGTAAAAACCTGCGTCAATATACGGAGAGCGTTGCTTTTTCTAAAACAACGTACTTGGGTATTTTGGGGGCCTTTGTTCATGTCCTATATGTACATCTGTAACTGCAGAACGATCATGAGGAAGTCTAATTGCTAGTGGGGTAAGTTTCATAAAACCAATACAAGTGAAATCGCCCAAAAAAGTGTCTGGACACGTCTATAACATGCCATTTATATCCAAAATACAGATGTGGTAAAAAGAAAAGTGAACTTGTCCTTTAAAGCTCATCTGTGATGTAACTGCACATTGCTTCTATCTACTATATGCGTGGCATTGAAAACAAGGCCCAGTCTAGCCCAACCAACCCCTCCTGCCATTCCAATCAGGGATTAAAGGTTCAAAGGGAGGGAGGGGAAGAGTATTACACACACACCATTCACATGATGTCACCAATATCAAACCAGCTACTAATACACTTACTCACTGATTTGGGCCAACTCATTAAAAAGTTTGGGGACAAATTATTGTGCTTAGTAAAGGTGTCTATTGGAGGTGGGAACGAATGGGGAGTAAGCGAAGGTAACGAAGGAGTAGGGGTGGCACAGGTGTTTAGATCAGCTTAAAAATAATAAACCCCCTCCCCACTGCTTTTCTTCCCAGCTGTTAAGAGCTACCTTGAACAGCTAATTMCTCACGTGATTGGCCTTTACGAGTGGTGCTGAGTCTTAACCCGGGCCTTGGAGGGGTGATTTGTGGATGACCATGTGAATAACCTTGTTAGGGCCCATATTTCACTTCACACCCAATTAAGAGACGCRGTTACTACTTCACACTTCTCCCAGGAGAATGCTTTATTGACCAGCATTAAAAATGTAACCAAGGGAGCCTAAAGGCAATCACAGATCCTTATAAAGCCCGTTGGCTGTGTGGAGTCTCTGCTTTATTCAGGCCATTAGCACACACTATTCATATAAGCACACAGCACAGTCAACTGGGAGGTACTGTATGCAAAGGCTGATGTGTAATATGCAAATGCTTTATTACGCAACAGTTTCAATTACAACATTGTTACAGTTTGATGAATACAACATTTCCATAATTCACTGCAACGTGAATCACATTGACAATACAATCACAATAATATATATATATTGGTCTTAAACATCTACAACATTAAGTAACATCTTTCAAGCTTTTCCTTGATCCAATTTCCTGGCTGGTTTAATTATTCCATTAGGGTGGTTAAACTGCCATTAAGGCCCTTTAATCACTAATGGTTCATCACTCAACCAATTACAATCTTTGGCAAGTGCTATTATTTCAGTTAGCTGACACATCTATGAACGATATCGCTGTTAATCTCAAAAATATGAAGACAGCATCAAGACAATGGTGCTGTTGCTGATCATAATCCAAATAAATGACTTTATTCACAAGGTTGTTTTTCCCCATTCCCTGTATGAGGAGACTAAGGAAAGGAAGCGACTCTCTCTGACCTCTACAAGCTCCACTCTAGCCTTCATAGCTAGGTTTATTGCTATTTGTGTGTACTATACACTCATCACTTTTAGCAATTCATAGTAAAAAGGAAGCTCTATTTTGCGTCTCATTTAGGGCAGGCACAATTACAGTATAATCCTGTAACCAATGACCTGCATTGCTTGCTGTTTGGGAGTTTTAGGCTGGGTTTCTGTACAGCACTTTGAGATATCAGCTGATGTAAGAAGGGCTATATAAATACATTTGATTTTGATTATGGATGAAAACCGTCATGAAATTCAAATAACCGTCTAAACTGTTTCCAAACTATATTTTTTTATTTTGTGGAACGAACAGCTGACTGAAGACGAGACGGCTGGCCATTCATGCTGTTGAGTCAGTTTCCGCAGTAACAAAGTGATGAAAGTTGGATGCTCCTTGCTGAAACAAACAAGGTGTTGTAGCAAACAAGTCGTTGGTTGCCTAGGTAACGCCCCCCTCCTGCAGCAGAAGCACATGAAGTCAGAAGCGTCTTTAAAAATATTTTTCAACAATTATAAAGGTGAACAGCACTGCAGACAACAGTGAGGCAGGCAGGAGTCTCTCTTTGGACCGGAACAGGGACGCAGGGAAAGGGTTTCTCAGCACTGCCTGCGATGGACAGCTGTTACGCATGTCTGCTCTGCTTGCAGAGTCCCGCTTTGTTTGCTAATGCCTGGGAACCCACTGTATGTCCAGGTGAGCAAACGCTGACTATTCCATGTTTCAGAACAAGCGGAGGGCGAGGCAGCTCAATCCCTCCTCTTTCATCTCTCAATACAAGCAGTCATCCAGGCGGCATTTCAAAAACTTAGCACAGACAATAGACGCTGCTGCATGAGCAGGGAGGGGGTTAAGGATTCTAGAAATCAACATGGGAAATGGAGAAATCTGTGACAGCCTGTCAACTTGTCAACATGATTAACACTAATAATGACACAACTCCGTGTATATGTTGACAACTTGTTCAAAGCTGTGCTGTTTGGACGTCTTCATGAGTGGCAAGTGGCAGAGACTTTAAAGATGGCATAAACTGTCTTGTGGTGACTGACTGACTCAGCTGAGAGTATTGCTTTGGTGATTGCTGTGTGTGTGTGTGGGAGGGGGGGGGGGGGGTCACTCCCCTGGCCTCCAGCTTCTGTTCAAACAGTGTTCTCTCTTTACGAGTTGGGGGGTACAGCATCCTCCCCCAAACAGGCATCGAAAAGGATGGCCTAAGTCTAACCTTTATTGACACAAACTTCAAAACACAGGCCTTTACTCGGCTCCTCATTGTGCAAATGAAGGTTATTACGTCAACTGATCAGCAAACTATAGGAAACTGTTGTTGAATCCCAAACAATAGCAAATTAGGAGGTAAATGTGACCAAGCATTAAGTGGTTTTGAAACTTGATACAAGTACAGCAATGAATAAGTAGATAAGGTCCAAAAGCAACCAAATATCTATGAAAGGAAAAATGTAAAGAACAGAATGCTATTCATGCTTGATTCTGAAGATGAGTATGATTTTGCATTTTGACAAACACTAAACCCAATAATTATTCTAATTTTGTCACATCAAATTACCTAGTATAACTACATAAAAATGTATCACAATTACATMTTTGAGAAACTAGTAATCTGTGGGAAATGAGGGGAGTTATAATCTGCTCCATGGCATATTGCTCCCATATTCCATCACATCATTACATTAACTTACTGCTTTTAGTAATTCAAGTAAAGGCTACTTTGAACTAGCAAAATGATTATGATGATCATCATCTCAATGTTTTACACCATATTATTGTGTGAGCAAATTAAACATACGAGTGCTTCTATGTCAAAGTAGTCAGAAATGAATAGAGCAATTTATCCATATTCATTTCAGAGTTTTAACCATGTAAAATGTTCTAATCAAGCAGGTGGATTGTTTGACAGGCTGCTATGTCAACTTGCATTTAGAATAGGTTATATTACAGCTCAATGAACTAAGAGTAGAGTAACGAGAGTATTTTCAAGTGTAGGGATATGAAGTCCAATCATGTGGTAATTTCTGGCCTCAGTTGTTTAGTTAAAATATTGGACAATGTTTCAAATCGCTACACAATCCAAAGACTCAGAGACAGAATGAAAATCTAAAATCTATGTTTATTGCTTTAGCTGGCTGTGGATTTCACCACAGCTTTTGTTCCTTCCAACATTTGCATAGTTTAAACAGTGCCGTTGGCTCGGATAAGGTTATCATTGTCACACATTTCTATTAGGCAGGTTAACAATGAGCATGTTTATTTTTAATTTCTACCGTGACTTACTAAGACAAAAAGCTCAAAATAACCTAGGCACAATGTTTTGAAGTACTGGTTGCCATCAAACATGGCAGCCATCCAAAAGGTCATGTAGGTCAGCCCAGAGTTCTGGAATAAGTGTCCACAAAATTGAGTGTCTGCTTCACTTAGACTGACTGTCGCTTGTAATTGCAACTGTCATCATCAATTAAGAAGGAATGCAGCACAACACAATTTAAGGCCATTGCTTAACGTTGCATCCATCCATCCACAGGTCAACTACAACCAACACTCGCTCCTCTTCAGTATGGATCAACAACATACAGATGTAGCATCTTAGTTTGACCTACTGTATACTGTCACAGCAAAATAATCCCACAGCAACAGGATTTGAACATTTAGTCCATAATGTTGCTTGATTTGTGGTTAAGCTAATAGCTGGCCAACTGTAGGCTACATGAATAGTGCAGTACTTTTAATATAACAGTGTGTTAGCGTGGGTAAAAAATAAATACAATAAATACTGGTTGGCAACAATATTATGACTGTTGTGTACACAACAAGACCTGATCATAGTTAATTAAACATTTTGAAATCAAACCACATAAACAATTTGAAAAGCAACAAAAAATCTTAACCAAAAGTACAAAACCATGAAAACTTTGCTGTATATATTGCTCCAATAAGAATATCAATCCAGTCAGGTTAGAATATCAATCCAGTCAGGTTAGAATATCAATCCAGTCAGGTTAGAATATCAATCCAGTCTGCAAACCTGACAGTCAGTTGAACAGCCAGCTGACAAAATGCACTAAGAAGAAGCACAACAAAGATCCATATGTCATTGGTTTGTGTGCCAGCACACCACTTGGTCTCTAAGAGGTCTAAGAAATCCTGTTGCTAGGTTTTACATGTTGGAAACCATCCAACAGCTCATGGAGAAGTGGACTGTTGGTCTGTGAATTTATCCACATAGACATCAACACCGTCATATTTACAATGCAAACTGGGACTGAGACTGAATGCATCACTGCGGCTGGGCAACTTCAGAGGAGCTAGCCTAAACACACGTTGAGGGGACAAATCCTTTGACACCATTAATCTTTAATTATAATATCTAATTACTCAACCTATTTACTTGTCAGGAGTTCAGTTGGTAAACTCACAGTGGGGAACAGCCGCTTAGCAACCCTTCCTGGCCCCTACTTTGCCCTCCCAGCAGTGTCGGCGTGGCTGGTTGCTTCACCTGCCCAGCAGCAAGCTGTCCCAGGAATGTCCCAGGCTTGTCTGGGGCCCTCCCTCCACGTCATGATTAATGCACAGGCCTCTGCAGGGTCACACTCCATGGGCACAGCCTGAAACAGAAAGAGACCAGCCTTGGGTGGTGTCCAGGAGCATCCGCTGCAGACGCAGATATTTGGGCAAACAATTTAGTGGCCCATGAGGACGGCTCACATCTCGTTGAAAAAGATGAGTACTACAGATAACTGCCCCAAAAAAACGAATTAGGACCAGACTTAGAGAACGCCTCAGTAAGGTAAAAAAAATATAGAAGTGATACAAATGTGTACATGGCTGTTTCTTTTGTATTGTTGTTTTTATTATTATGTATATTATTATTATTTTACTAATAGACATTGACACACTTTTCTAGTATTGACACTTTTTTTTCAAGCAATATTCTCATCTTGAATTTCCTATTCTTTTGTTTTATATATATACTTCCATGGTTGGTTTCATTGACTCCCCGCTTGTACAAACCCATATTTACCCATTTTTACAACTTTTGATGACCAAAGATTGAATTGGAGAGGATTAGCTTGAGCAAAGTGAGGTGTAGAATCTTTGATCTATAATAATATTCTTGGCCAAATAATAGGCGTTGTGCAATCAAGATTCAGAGAGCTACGCCTCTCCTTGACTCAAGTGATCCCTTTGACAAAACATGTGCACACAACCAGACAATGATTGATTGATTGATTGGAGACACCTTGTGTCAAATATAGAACATTTCCTAGGATTTTCTACCTGCAGCGACACTAGTCGGATAATTCTGGAAAATACAGTAAAAGCACAGTGCTATCATCAAGGCCCTAGCCATGGCTAAAGCTTTTTGAAATATTTTATGGATAACAACATGTAAATGACTCAAGAAAATGTATACTTTGTTTACAGTGAACTTCTAACCACATCACGATAGGCTGTGATGGGCCAAACGACACAACACTATTGTAATCATCATCACACACAGATGATTTATCAATCTTGTTCGACAAAAAAATATATCTTTCCTGACATTTCAGATTTCTCACGTGTGCGCAGGCTTTTGTTTCAGAGCCTCGCTGTTGTTGCAACTCACTCTCCTCCAGAGTTGAGAGCTCATACAATTTTTTACACCCTGTATGTGTGGAGGCCATCCGACTGCTAAACAACACAACAGCCACACACTAACACTGGGGAGGCCGGATAAACTAAGCTAAGCTAAGCCAAGAGGAAGCCCTACACAGCCGCTAAAAAATTGTCTGTGAACATCACTGGATTGATGAACTGTTAAATCCTAAAGATGACAAGCTCAAACCAAATTATATTTTTTCCAAAAGAGAGCCAAGGCAAACTTAGAGGTTTTTTGTGCCAGTTGTTGACACAATGGATGAAACAGGAGAAAGCTTTTGAGCACCCATAAACCAATATTTACCTGAGTTGAGGGTAACAAGTTCAAGATTATTTTGATATCAGGTGTCCTTCCTTCAGTGCTAAGCTGACTGAAAACAACATGCATTCTATCATCCCTGAAATGAATTGAGTTTTAGCAGGGGACTTTGTTGAAGGTTCTGTTGAACCTATCAGAATTTCCGCTTGCACTCCAGAGGGATTAGGGTCCTTAAAAGCATGGTAGTTCTCTAGCAGCCAAAAAGCAAACAAACAAGAAAATCATTTCCATACACACAGCTGCCATAGTCATGCCTTTCCTGGACTTGCTGCCGTAGTCACGCAGGTTCCTAACCACAAGCCATCTGTTGGCAACATCAATCCACACGGCCAATTGTTACTGTACACCTGTATGGAACTTGTGATCTTTTACCCACCTCCGACAGCACTTACAAACCAGAGCACCGTGGAAAATGATGTCACTTGTAGCCATGTGTATGTGTTTGTGTGTGTGTGAGAATAAATTAAAATGTTTCTCTACAAACAAGTACGGACACATACACACACACACACATGGACACACACACACGGACACACAGATACAGTGTCAGGGAGTTTCAAAACAGCAGGCACAAAATGTGCAGAAGAGCACTGGAGCACGACACACCACACAAGAGGAGCTGAAAAATCAATTTAGCTAAGCAAACAATCTCTCATGTAATGATGCCTAGTTATCCATTTATGTCATATCAGTCTAGCTGAGCCGGGAGAGTGAGCTGCTATATGTGACATTCGACCATTGATTTGCACCACTGCTGTTATTTTCCCCTCGACAACCCTCAACTCTCTGAAGTATATTTAGCCGCAAATAAGGGCTCCCCTGTGAGCATTGATGCTTTGAGTCGTTGTTTTGCTGTTTTGCGTGGACATAGAAGAAAGAGTTTGGCTTTAGATATTGTTGACTTACGCCGTATATCTTTTTATTTCATTATTGTTATGAGCGAATAATGCTTCTACAGAC
Organism: Salvelinus sp. IW2-2015; assembly: GCF_002910315.2. Classification (NCBI taxonomy): domain Eukaryota; kingdom Metazoa; phylum Chordata; class Actinopteri; order Salmoniformes; family Salmonidae; genus Salvelinus; species Salvelinus sp. IW2-2015. The sequence goes on from NC_036853.1 coordinate 15,189,574, forward strand.
AAGGAGTATGTTGTTCTGATTTCCCCTCTGGTTTCTGAGAAGATAGGAACTTCAAAATAAGAACTATAACAAGTTGCCTATATTTCACCTGAAATACAATGGAATTTATAAAATACTGCACAATTATATTTGTCTAAAACCCTTTCCAAATATTTATTTTCAAGTGTTCTTATTTATGATTTCTTAACCAAAAGAAGCTGGGCAATGCAATAGACTGAACGTGCAGCTACCATAATCCTACAACCAAGTTGCTTAAGTTATTCTTGATGTCCTTAATTATCTGCAATTTTGAGTATAGAACATAATACATTATCGAAAACGATCATATTCGGTGGTTTCAACAGTTCTGACATTTGGTGTATAACAGGGTAAAACTGAGGTTGGTGGAAGACTGATCCTGTTAAGGCCTGTCTATTATGTAGGCTACCGTGATTCACACACGTTTGCTTGATTTGTCTGCAGAACAATTGTAAATAAAATGTAATTACAAATCAGAATTCACATCCAATCTGAAAATAAGAAGGGTCAAGAGATTGTCAACTATCTCTGTGTAGGAATTTGGAAAAACCATGACCCTTAAACCACTAGATTAGATAATAGATAGATATAATAGTTTGATTATAAATACACCGCCAGACTGATTTCATGTTAAAGTAGTGATATAAAATAATAATGTGAGAAGTGAATGCCACATTCTGTAGTGCAGTAACATGCTACATGTTTTATATTGCTTCCTTTATCTGTTCATTGGTGAGTATATAGTGCCATCTGCTGGTTTAGGAGAGATAGGACTGTGGAGATCATTCATTGTTAAGGATTGTTAGGGATGGATCGAAATTTACAGGGTGGGTACCTTGAGGAAAATGGGGGAGGGTCATGCTTCTTCAATTTCAGTGAAGGGGAGGGTTTAGTATTTTTTWAATCTAGTCCAGGGAAGGGTCATGTCATTTGTAATTGATGAAATGTCTATATTTCTCAGTGTTTTAGAATTAGATGCTTATGAGGCTATATATCGATGTGTGCCCGATGCTGCCCCTCATCTCTGATTCTCCGCTGGGCGCGCAATATCAAGTGCACCTATAGGGTATTTAGTGTGGTCTCAATCAAATGATCAATAGCCTACAGGCTACGAAGTGCATGCTCGGAAAAGCACAGAGCAAAGTTATATTTCTAAGATAGCTGCTGGGATAGTGTAAATTATATATATTTTTTAAATGACCCTTATTTTAGCAGGTAAGTTGACTGAGAACACATTCCCATTTAYAGCAACGACCTGGGGAATAGTTACAGGGGAGAGGAGGGGGGATGAATGAACCAATTGGAAGCTGGGGATGATTAGGTGGCCATGATGGTATGAGGACCAGATTGTAATTTCTGTCATTTGTGTGGTATTAAAAAAGATTCTGCTAATATGTAAAATGACACAGAATTGCATGAAATACGATGATATACGCATGCAAGGCTTTTACTATAAAGGAGATCTTTCCACCCCTACTCTTTTCCACAGTGGTCTGCAAACCCACAACCTTCTGGCCCGCAGCCCTGTACACTAATAACATTCCTGTGTTGCCATGTAATGCTTACAGAACGAAGAACAGTTTCTTAAACTGCATATCTAAGCCTGTGGTCTGTCCATGAAGTGAGGGTAAATGGTAGGCATGTTCTCTGATATCCACTTTATGTTTTAATTATTATTTTGGGTATTTATTTTATTTTATATTTAACCTTTATTTAACTAGGCAAGTCAGGTAAGAACAAATTCTTATGTACAATGACGGCCTACACCGTCCAAACCCGGACGACACTGGGCCAATTGTGCTCCGCCCGATCAYGGCCGGTTGTGATATAGCCTGGATTCAAACCAGGGTGTCTGTAGTGACGCCTCTAGCACTGAGATGCAGTGTCTTAGACCGCTGCGCCATTCGGGAGCAAGGGTCACTTGTTTCAAGCGTTCAGGGAGGGTTTAGGTAAAATATATTTTGCGGAAGGGAAGGCCATCCATTTTCATTTCAGAGAGGTCCGATTTTCTCCATGCAACCCTTATTATAAATAACGTTCACTCCCTTACCCATATACTATTTCTTTGCCCAGAGTTAACTAGTAGCTAATATTTTGGATTCTTGTTTAGATTTATGTGCAAGTGTTTATTCAGAATGTAAAGATGAACATTAATTAAATTCAGAACAAGGCATGCAAGATTATAAACAGAAATAAAGTAAAACCTAAAAATGTGCTCTGAAAGAGTCAGGCCTATCTCACCTCTAACAAATAGGAATTGAAGAGGATTAAAACTACTTGTGAAGATAAAAAWATATATATATAATTTAATACTAGAAAGAAATGGATGGCTTGCTTCCTGCAGCCACTACATATGCCAGACAACATTTTTTACCTATTTACCTGATGTATTCTACTTTTGGGGGACTGGCACAGACATGTGTTATGTTCAAAGCCTGCTTCCCAACCTGCTTGCCTTTGATTCCAGTGTTTAGTAGAGAGGGTAGTCTCCTCTGGAAAAAAGCAGGACCTAAACTATGGGTGAAGAGTGTGATTAGATCTATGTGATATTAGACTCGCACCACAGCTTGGTTGGCTGTCTCTACATTTGATATAGGTAGATCTCAGAATGAAAAAATACAAACAGAATAAAAAATACAAACAGAATACACAGCAATATCCCAGTTAGCACATTTGGTTCCTTGGAAATTGTGGGAACGTACGTTTTTGGTTTTCCATTGGTTCTGGGAATGAAGCCATAAGTTTCCTGACAGATAAAATGCTCTGAAAACGGAAGTGAACATTTCTCCTGTTCTGRGAACGTACATTTTTAGGTTGCAGGAAGGTTATGCAAACTTTTTACTATGGTTCTGAGAAAGGAAATTCGAGATTATTCTTAGGTTTTTGAAGAACTTAAAACTTTCACTGAATGTTTCAATAAGACTTTCAATAACACTGCTTGCTTAGTTGTTTTAGGCCCCTATAAAATCCGTAAAATGTTTCCCTGATTCCATTTTCTCCATTTTGTTTTCCCAGTTTGACATTTTTTGAAGAAAAACAAAATTGGGGGGGGTTCTCTCAATCTCTCAATATCACACTTTTTAATGGAAAACAACAAAATGGGATGTTCTAAGTCCACAATAATRCTTAAACCACATCAGGGGACCACTTTTGGGATCTGGGAAATTTAGAATTTTGTGGTGTAGTTACCCTTTCATGCATGTGCTCACCAGCCAGAGACCATTTTTTGGTTAGAGGGGTTTCCGTAGCGCTTGTGTCATTTCAGAGTTTGCAAAACAAATGGCAACTAGATTGATACAAATAATCATGATATTATTCTGCCAGGTAGGCATAGGCTACTTTGTAGTTAACATTTMATTCAAAAGGTTTTTGGGAAAGGCTTTCCATCTACCAGCAGACCATTATCATTAGCATTATCGCTAATGGTTACACAAAGTGCAGACTAGACACACCAGACACAACACACACAGATGGGGGCATTCCTGTGCCGTTTCAGAAGAATACAAATCACTGATGCATTTTGTTCATGTCTTATGATTAACTTGGGCAAATTAACACATTTAAGTTGATTTCCTAACAAGTTCAATACATTTTTGAATAGTACTCCCTGACCAAGGCCATGCAGCCAAAACACGTCAGGGTTTTAAACTTTGTTTCCATTGAACATGCCATACAAATAAAGGCATTTTAATTAATTACATGAAGAGTGCCTTGGTCCTCCTTTCTTTTTGATGACCAATTTACCCCTATCCCAAAGAGCACATTCTGTCTACCAAAACCTACTATTGTGTACCTTCTCTTCCTCCTTTTTTTCTACATTCTTTAATATTGTTGAATTTCGTTTTAATGTCTAGATTCCGTGATTCCATCCGCAACGCGGATTTTATAGGGTCCTACTTTTTTGACCTCCAAGCCCTAATAGCACACATGGAAATGAATTTGCTTAGCCATTAATCATGCAAACAAACACATTTATTTTTTTATTGTGGCACGGCATCATTGAGATTCAAACCTATGATGTTCTGTTCTCTATCCATGGAATTAGTCCACTGCACCACCAGGATGGAGCTAACATGCCGTGTTAGCGGACAAGGCCAACACACATGCACACACTTAACAAGATAGAGGAGTGAGAGTTTTGCTGACGGTGAGAACAGAATGTATGAATGAATGTGTTTTTCAATAACATTCTTAGAGCGTTCTTTGAAAGTTATATATGATTTCTTGTGGTTGTATGGAAAGTTTTCTTAATGTTCTGAGAACATTACTTTAATTAGAACCATGAGGAAACCTGCAGAAAAGGTTACGCTGAARAACTGAAATTCCCACAGAAGAATGTTGTTTCTTAACGTTCTCTGAACTATTTGAGAACATTCCCATGTCAAACCAGTTGGAGAACATTCCTAGAATATTACCAAACATGTAATTAAATGCAAACATGTTTGGACCTATAGGAAACGTTCTGTTAAAGTAATGAAATACCAAGAAAATAATGTTATTTTGTCATGTTCCTTAAAATGTGGTGAGAATTTCCAAAGAACATTATGGAAAGGTTGCATACAAAATAACCATAGGACAACCATGCTCTCACCAAGCGTTAAGAAACATATGGTTCTCAGAACATTATGTGCTACCTGGGATGGCATGACTGAATATTGTGTATATAAGATAAAGCCAAATGTTTTCATCTTTCTCATCAAAATCTGAGTAAAAAATGATTTGTCACAAACCGCTGGTGCTCTCCATCTCTCTCCGCGGTCATGGTAATGCTTTAGGAAATTATTAATTCCTCTTGGGAGACAGACAGCATTGGATTAGTTAACGATTGACAGGTATACAGCTCTTCGCTTCCAGCAGTTTACATGCAAACACTCCCGACTCTAGACTACAGGTGCAGTAAACCTAGTCCCAAAATCTGGAGTCAGAGCTAGCTTTCAACTACAGTCAGGGGCAATTACTGTAGCCCTGCAAAAGTCACCACTCGAAAAAGTCACCACTCGAAATTGATTTAGTCAGGCTAGAGAGAAAACACGTTTGGATGAGACATTCAAAACCTGTCTTATATTCTGCCAACTGCAGTGAAAACAGTGTTTCTAAGGGGAATTAGAAATGACTCTGTGGCATTCTCACAGCCCAGGTCCAACACAGATACCTATATGTGAGTGCATGACACTATATATGATTGTTTTGGGTTATTATAGTATCTAACCATCTTCTTTCTCAGATTGTGGGAGGGAGCGTCGTTGGGGGTCAGGAATGGCAGGAGAGGTGCTTGGAGAGCAGCCTGGGCTGCAGGTGTGTCCTGGCAGAGTTTGGGCATTCTTCTCTGCCGCTTAAGCAGAAAAAACAACAGACATTTTGTGAATTAAGACATATGCAGGTACTAACAGCTCCAAGAAGGTATTTGACATGGTACTTCAACCTCCTACAAGAGAGGTGGAGCTCACATGATGTCATGGCAATTAATTACATGTTTTAAATGGGGAAAGCTTAGGAAACATGAAAGGCTGTAATATCTATACATGAAAGGCTGTAATATACATGACTACCTATTATTTTCCTTATGTACAAAAGACTGAAGCTTTGATCCATAACAATTTAGGACAATTTATTTTAGACAAATGGTACATTGCTTATATTTCAGTATTCTATCAGTTAATTCAATTCATTGCTGCTTTTTGTAACACTGAAAAATCAACTACACTTATTGGTCAGACGTGAAAGGTGCTATTTCTCAGTGTGGATGATTTATTGCATTGAACTTGGCAGTTTATCTGGCATCAGAGCAGCAACAAAGACTTGCAACAGTTTGATCTAGACAAGCAGTCAGTGTGAGCAGGGGGTTCAGTCAGAGACTCCATGATAACATTCACCGAAAGCACCTGGACTGTGCTTCAAGGTGTCAGATACCGCCACTCTGTACACTTAAGCAAACTGTGTTCCGCTCTTAGTCATCCCCAAATCCAGAGCAGTTCAAATAGTTTTGCAATCAAACGGAGGTCAAAGAGTTCCCGTCACCACTGCAAATACCTATCCGAAACCAAACACACTCCACTTCTGGCTGAGAAAGGACATGATTGAGTGCAAAGAAGTTATGGGTCTGATTATAGTGGGTCAGACATAGTGGGTCAGATTTTTCACAATGATCATTCAATGTCATTATGATTTTTTGCATTTCTTGTCTCATTATCACAACCCTTTCAGACTATGCAGTATGCATACAATTTCAATTCACCTCTGTGTCCTCAGTCCATTAAAGCCATCATGAATGTTTCTATGACATTTACATTTAACCCTAAAACATAACTATTACATGTATTATTTGTCTATTTAGTAAAGGGAAAGAGACTTTCCACCCACAGATACCCTGTTGCCTTTCCAGCCAGTCTGCATTCCCGCGGGATACCCGCTCCGCCATTTCCTGATTGCTAGTTTGCCTAATTTCAGTTTAAGTGGCAAAACAAGCAAGTATAGTGTAGAGAATCATTGTACAATCTAAACCGCTGTGAAATATATTTCCATATATTTTCCATAACCAAAAGATTGTATTTTCAGCTGTTTTGAAGCTGGTGTACTAAATCAAAAGCAAAATCAAAAGTTCTAAAAAGGACGCATAGAAATAGCTTACATAGAACAAATTTGCTTTCAATGAGAATGACAGATCTTCATTTTGTTGGGTCGACCAAAGAATCACATCTTACAGCTTTAACCTATTTCTTAGGTTATTTTTKAGCATTTTGATATTGCCTATACGGCGCAAAATTGCTGGGACCATGGCTGGCAAGTGAGCTGCGTCACATAGTCTATGCCTAAAATAACATTGCGGGACTGCGGTTGGGTTCGGGACCAGTTCATGCAGTAGCGGGTGGGCGGGTGCGATATGAACAGCTGTGGGTGCAGGCGGGAGYGGGATGAATAAATCACAGACTTTTATTGTAACCTCCCTGGAGATTAAAGCTGTAAATATTGTGGAGTGTGTGCAGCAGCTTTTAGTTACCAGAGGTCGCTTTCACGCCGGCGTGACAAGCAATTTGACACCACCAACACCATCAGTAATGAGTCCTAGACCACACTCCATCTTCCCCCATTACAAGACAGGAAATGTGTCACAGTCTRCCAGGCTAACCCCACAATCACTCGGCTTCCCCTTGACTACCATTAGTGTGCTGTCGGCTCAACAGGAGTTTAAGGGCTGTCAGCAGGGTAACCTTCCTTCAGACTTCATCAAGCAGCAACCTGTCCCTTTGGAAATGAAGCACATCCGAAATCCTGGTTTAAAAACTCAGCAAAATTCCACTCCCATCACATCACAGAGTAGGCCTATCCCTCTCCCCTGTTTGTTAGCCATCTACCTGCCTGGCCTTCGGCACTGCGGTCTTCTATCTAAATCCTTCACCGTTCTCACACATGCCCTGACAAATACCACCATGAGACACCATCTGTGGTCTCACAGAACAGGCCACTGTGGTCCATTTATACTGGCATGACATTATCCTTTTCCCTAATAGCTTAATCATCCCTACATTTCTCCCCTTCACAGTGCCATGTTGTGACATAGGTTTCGTGAAGTCTTGTAGAATCTTGCAGCCTTGTAGACTGGGAGCTAGGGGTAATTTCATTGGCAGGCGCAGGCCACACAATCTATACACACACACATGCCACACTCACACACATGCACACTCAACACCACACACACACACACACACACACACACACACACACACACACACACACACACACACACTAACCGAATAGATACATTACAAGTGTACTGAGTTGCAAGACCTTACGCTCTTGGTCAGTGATTGCAAGGTGAGGGTGTGGGGTAAAGGATTAGTCCTTTATAGCTAGAATCCGTAATTAAAACAATAAAGCGTTCTCCACGCCCCTGGCTGGAGAAATGTAACCACTCTCAAATTCATAGCCCTATGCATGAAATGACTGACCATCCATGATATAAATGTAGAATTTTAACCATGTTTTGAGGCTATACAGTATTTATTTACACTGTATACATTGTTTACAAACATTGGAGTAAAACAAACKTATATTTTGGGTTCTGATGGGGTATGACAGTTGATGAGGCATTTATAATGTATATTCTTGAAGAATCAATGGGTATAAGTCAAAAAATGGGTGAAGCAACTAAGGATTATAGCTTTAAGAAACTCAWTACCTCACACAAAATGTGGTCAAAGAGTTGGCATGGAGCAACCAACACTAAGGAATTTAAGTGGACAATTACAAGTGTCTCCTATTAAACAGGATTGAAGATACCAGAAGCTTTTTGTTGTGAAAAACAATGACGCTATACATTATTCTTCATCTTCTTCTATGAGGTTTAACGGCGGTTGGCATCCAATATGTTGCATTACCGCCACCAACTGGACTGGATCTTCCTCCTACACACTGCTGCTATGTGACAATATGCTTGGCACCTGAAACACCATAATGGGTTTGGCACAAAAGCTCACACAGGATAAGTGATATAAAGTGCCTTCAGAAGGTATTCTCACCCGTTTACTTTTTGCAAATTTTGTTGTGTTACAGCCTGAATTTAAAATRTATTAAATTCAGATTTTGTGTCACTGGCCTACACATTGTACCCCTTAATGTCAAAGGGGAATTATATACAGTGTCTTCAGAAAGTATTCAGACCCATTGACTTTTTCCACATTTTGTTGCGTAACAGCCTTATTCTAAAATGTATTACATATTTTTTGTTCGGCAATCTACACACAATACCCCATAACGACAGAGTGAAAACAAGTTACAAGACATTTTTGYGACTTCAAAATAAAAAAATAAAAACAGAAATATCTTATTTATGTAAGTATTCAGACCCAAAATTGAGCTCAAGTGCATCCTGTTTCCATTGATCATCCTTGGGATGTTTCTACAACTTGATTGGAGTCCATCTGTGGCCAACACAGTGGCCTCCATCATTCTTAAATGAAGAAGTTTGGAACCACTCGTCCTAGAGCTGGCCCCCCGCCAAACTGAGCAATTGGGGGAGAAGGGCCTTGGTCAGGGAGGTGATCAAGAATCGGATGGTCACTCTGACATAGCTCCACAGTTCCTCTGCGGCGATGGGAGAACCTTCCAGAAGGATAACCATCTCTGCAGTACTCCACCAATCAGGCCTTTATGGTACAGTGGCCAGATGGAATCTACTCCTCTGTAAAAGGCACATGACAGCCAACTTGGAGTTTGCCAAAAGGCACCTAAAGGACTCTCTGACCATGAGAAACAAGATTATCTGGTCTTTGCCCTTTAATTGAAGTCTTTGGCCTGAATGCCAAGCDTCACGTCTGGAGGAAACCTGGCACCATCCCAAAGGTGAAGCATGGTCGTGGCAGCATAATGCTGTGGGAATTTTTTTCAGGGGCAGGGACTGGAACACTAGTCAGGATCGAGGGAAAGATGACGGAGCAATGTACAGACAGATCCTTGATGAAAACCTGCTCCAGAGCGCTCAGGACCTCAGACTGGGGCGAAGGTTCACCTTCCAATAGGACAATGACGCTAAGCACACAGCCAAGACAACGCAGGAGTGGCTTCAGGACAAGTATCTGAATATCCTTGACTGGCCCAGCCAGAGCCCGGAATTGAACCCGATCAAACATCTCTGGAGAGACCTGAAAATAGCTGTGCAGCGACGCTCCCCATCCAACCTGACATAGCTTGAGAGGATCTGCAGAGATAGATGGGAGAAACTCTCCAATTACAGGTGTGCACAGCTTGTAGCGTCATACCCAAAAAGACTTGAGGCTGTAATCGCTGCCAAAGGTGATTCAACAAACTACTGAGTAAAGGGTCTGAATAYTTACAGTATGTAAATGTGATATTTACTTCTTTTTTTTATACATTTAAAATATATATATAGGGTATTGTGTTTAGATTGATGAGGGAAAAAAAGATTTMATCCATTTTTGAATAAGTCTGTAACGTAACAAAATATGGAAAAAGTMAAGTGATCTGAATACTTTCCAAATGCACTATTTAGAAATGTTTACAAATTCATGAAAAATGAAAAGCTGAAAGGTCTTGAGTCAATAAGTATTMCACCCTTTTGTTATGGCAAGYCTAAATAAGTTCAGGAGTAAATATGTACTTAACAAGTCACATAATAAGTTGCATGGACTCACTCTGTTTGCCATTATAGTGTTTAAGATGATTTTTGAATGACTACCTCATCTCTGTACCCCACACCTACAATTATCTATAACGTCCCCTCAGTCGACCAGTGAGGTTTTCCAAAGCCTTACAAAGAAGGGMACCTATTGGTAGAGGGGTAAAAACAGCAACATTGAATATTCCTWTGAGTATGGTGAAGTTATTAATTACAATTTGGATGGTGTACCCAGTCACTACAGAGATGCAGGTGTCCTTTATCAAAGTGTATTTACCACGTGCGCAGGATACAACAGGTGTAAACAGTAWAGTGAAATGCTTGCTTGCAAGCTCCTCAACAATGTCGTGTAAAACAAATGCACACGAGAAATAAAAAGTACACATGAGAACAAAATAAATACATACGACAATTTACACTATATCCAAGGTCAATATCAGTACCAATAAATAAAAGGGATACTGGTTTAATTGTGTAATCAGGGTTATTAATGTGACTGAGCAGCAGAATCAATATAACAAATAGCAACAGCAGCAAATATGGTGATTTTGTGTTTGCATGTGTGGTTGTGTACAGTATGCGTGATTGTGTGTGTAGTGTGAGTGTGTGTGTGTGTGTTTGGGTGCCAGATGTGGGTGTGGATGTGTGCGTAGAGTCTATGAATGTAAGGAGGAGGTAAGTGAACTGGCATTGTGGTGTCATGACAACAACTTGTCTCTCAACTTCAGCAAAACAAAGGAGTTAATTGTTGACTTCAGGAAGCAGAGGGAACATGCCCCGATCCGCATCAACGGGACTGCAGTAGAGAGAGTCACAAGTTTTAAGGTCCTCAGCGTCCACATCACCGAGGAATTATCATGGAGCAACAACACCACCACTCTTGTCAAGAGGGCGCAACAGCGTCTCTACTTCCTAAGGTGGCTGAAGAAATKTTGCATGCCGCCCCGGATCTTCTACAAATATTAMCGCTGCACCATCAAGAGCATTCTGACCCGTTGCATCACAGCCTGATATATGAATTGTATCGTCCACGACCGCAAGGCCCTCCAGCGGGTGGCGAAGACGGCCCAGTACATCACGGGGACCGTGCTCCCACCCATCCAGGACATATACTCAAAACGGTGCCTGAGGAAGGCATGCAGCATCATCAAGGACCCCACATACCCCAGCCACAAGCTGTTGTCTCCCTTATCGTCAGGCAGACGGTATCGKACAATGAGGTCTGATACCAAAAYGCTCAGAGACAATTTCTGTCCACAAGTCCTCAGACTGCCGAACACTTGAACTGGACTGACCAGCTGCTCTGATTCTCTGCACCTTAGCACAAATGCACACACCTACACACAGACACAGACACAGACCCACACACAGACACAGACACACACACAGACACAGACACAGACACAGACACACACACACACACAGACACACACACACACACGTACTGATAAGAGAATTTCCAATCCCAATGATAATAACAATCAATCAATAGCTCTGACCAATTCCCGAGGTTTGTAAGACCATGGGTATAATAATAATTAGTCAAAGACCTAGCTTATACAAAAGGTTAGTACAGTTTATTCAGAGAACGTTCTAAAGTGAAAAATACAAAACAATTAATTTTATACTGACTTCTCACGCCCACACATTCATACAACCATACGCACACACATACACACAACCATACGCACACACATGTCCTGTTACCCAGCCGACAGAGATTAGTGACCTTGTCCTTGAGACGTACTCACCGTTCTCTCCCAAATCTCTAGTCAGGTCGGCACCAAGCTCAGACAGTCTGTGTTTAAAATACCATAAAGACATATGGTCTTTACCCTAATTCTGACTAGGACTACACATTTATTGATTATGATTTTATACATTCTAATCAATTCCATACAATTATATGTTTCAGGGCGGAATATTCTAATCATTCAATTAACAGATAATTCTCACCTATCAATCCACCCTTAATGACTAAATAATACACACTGATACATCAATTGTATACAAGAATAATCCAGATCAATACATTGCTAATCATATCCTGCTATATGTTACCCCATCTATTGCAGGCCCAACGGTTTCTCCCCTCTCTGGGTGGGGAGACCTCCTTCCCTGCTATCAGATTCACAGTRGTCATAARTTATCTGCCACAGTTCCTTGTCAGCTATGATACAAACACACTTCCACATGTTTTACAGTGACAGGGTGGAATCCTTTTAATTATTGCCTAAACATTTACTACAAAAAATTCCACATCTATTTTTATTAATATTGTCAATGTCATTCAAAATCAATCTCACAAAACCAAGATGTGTATTTTCATTCCTTATCCATCAATGACAGTTATAGGCCTACATTAGGTATCCTAACACTTCCTGTTTAGGTTTTTATTAGAATCTTTATTAAAAAACAGTCTTAACCCTCAAAAATAGTCTCATYCAACATTGGCTCCTCGTAGTTAAAATAAAYGTASCCATCTCCTAGGCCTGTAGGTCCGTATTCGTCATCACACAGGCCGGAGCTCGAAATCGGTCCATACCTCACCATCTGTTGCGTCATTGACCTCTCCAGAGTCCTGATAAGCAAAACTTTCACACAGGGGACCAAAYAACATCCAAACAGAACCAAAACACTCATACAGGTGAAGGTTGCCCACAACACACATTTTTCCATTTCCCAAACATACTATCAAACCAATTTGTTAGAGCATTATCTACCCCAGAGTTCTCTGCCAATTCGTGAGCTAATGTGGTTAAACCAGCCAGGGCCTTGGTCACTGAWCCGTCTGGAGCTGTGTTATCGGGGATGAAAGTACAGCATTCTGCTCTGAATATGACACACCCCACCCTTTTCAGCCAGTAACATATAGTTATAGGTCCACGTGTTTGATAAGGGTGAAGGGCATGCCTAACTGCACTAGTGCACAACTACCGGTCCAATTGGTAGGCAGGTCAGACCACAGCCTCACCCCTCCACAACCCACATCCGCTCYAGGCCTTTTCATCTGCCAGTCAGGTCCCTCATTGTCTCATCAGTTGTAACATTCTCTGTCCTATTGCATGTCCTTACTTCCCCTACGTCCYATCCGTGTGTGATGTATCGAGCCATACAATAATAATGTTCTCCTGTAACTATGAAAGGGGSAAGTCTGGATGTCCTAGGCACATGGGGATACAGATAATGCAGATCAATGCAACTGTCATTGTCTGGCTTCCCTGCCTTCATGAACAGCTTTACCATACAGGCCATTCCCCTGGGTGAATCAATTCCATCAACTGGAAAGGGGATAGTTGTCAACTGAGGTTTGGCTGTGGCGCAGGCATAACATTCTTCTTTAGCTACTGATCTGGCTGTATACTAAATCSATTCTAACCATAGGTTAGAATCCCCATAACCAGTTTYCACCTCAATCACTTCCTTCAGATCTTTCGTCTGAACTATCTGCACCGGCCCTTGGCTCTGGACGACTCCACTGTCAGTATCTGTTTTGTCAGGGGYTCTACTTGTATTCTGGCTGACTATAGAGAAATCACCTGCCCTAACCTCTTCTTCCCGGAATGGCACTAGGGTATCAACTGAAACCCTTACCTTCACTACACTCCATCTTCTTCCATACTGGGTATGT
>NC_036853.1:15206194-15295271 GCF_002910315.2 Salvelinus sp. IW2-2015
ATTTCGGCCTGTTGTGCCGAATAATTTCTGGGCAATGTTTCCGTGTTTAACACCTTATTTCCAGAAACCAACTAAGCTTTCTTTCCCCTTTTGTCTTCACTCAGTAACTGTTATCTACCCATTCTGTGTCACTCCTATCTTGCTGATTTCCTGGCCCCCCTTCCCCACCTTCTCCTCTCTGCTCCCAAACCTTCAWGGTCTCAGCAGTGCGGSGAGGGCTCYTCCRTCTGCCCTTTCTCCTATCTGTCTGTCGCTCTTTCTCAKAATAGTCAGTGTCTCACTGTCTGAACTCATAGATTTTGGAAAAATKACCTGTCTATGGTGGCCATCTCTAAAGTAATTACATAGGTTGATTAAGGTTATCTCGATGTTCTCAATAATTCTGAATCACCACAGATGTCATATATCCCTGTCCTGTTGGTCTGGATTAGATTCTAAATACTTAACATAAGTCTACCATTAATCCAAGGCTATGCCATTTCTTTCTTCTCATTGGTTCAAATTACCACTATCTCAAAGAACTATAAATTTGTTCATAATTATCAATTACTCAATTTACCTTAAAATCAGTATCACAAATGACCTTAAATTCATTATCCAAATGGCCCTCCCATGAGGCTGATCAGACCACAAGGGAAAAAGCCAAGATAGAGGTCAAGAGTCATACCACCCTTTTACAGTCGTGTTACTCAATTTATATTATACCAATTAAAGAAAACCCCTCAAACATTTTCTACATGTTGTATCCCAGATGCCCAGAACATTCCCTTATCAACAKAATTCATGTGTTTAATTAAAACTCAGAAAATAAAACTTCTGATATTCCACATGTGTGTACCCCTTTAGATATCGTGTCTCTAGGTAAATGGAAATCTCCTCAAACCCAAAGGCTAAAAACAAACACAACATATCCAGGCCTTTTCAATTTTGGTAGAAACATGCCTCTATCTCACTCACTCGCTCCCTTCAAGATTACAGCCCYGGAAAACATTTCCACAGAAAGACAATGAAGCATTCCTTTTCCCCAAAAAAACACTTTGTCAGACTACCCGGAATYAGAAATCCAWACGTTGACTACAAACAAAACCTAATAATAATGATAATTCYATTGTACTCCCTCCAATCATTAGTTTTAMATTTCCTCAATGGTTCATTATACTTAATTGAACGTKCRCTCCAAGCTTGCTTTGCAACATTAAATCCCATTCAGTCTGTTGTCTGCAAACAGTCTCCCAAAATGCTTAATAGGAATATCCTGCCATTAGACACCCACAACTGTGATTAACGTGCACTGTCCCTTTAAAATAAAATTAACTCAACCTGCAATCCCCTTTACCGACCGAACATGGTTCCACGTAATGGAAACAGATTTTAATGTTTAGAATACATTAACTTCCTGTTCAAATTCACTGGTGTTACCTAAACAATCAAACCAAAAATCAATAACCAGAAACTATCACAAAACTTTTACAATTCAACTATTCAGACCTGAATCGCTTACAGCCAAATATAGCCCAGTGAGCCACAACCAACCAGTGATGCCCACCTAGCCATTTTGTTGCTAGATTTAGCATCTTTTCCGACTACCCTGACAAATTTAGCTACTTTTTAAAAATGTATTTGGAACTTTTAGAAACTTTTGAAAAGTGACTCAAAGCTATAATGCACGCATTTTCCCTCTAAATGACACAAACAATTTTCTCTGTCCCACCCTCAGTCACAACATCATTGCCTGGCTGCAAAAGTGCATTGTGAGTGACGTCAGCAGCAGGCGCTCAGCCCGTGTCCAGGCAGCAGCAATTTCAGTGAATTACAAATCATTGTTGGCTGACTGCAGCAACAGTAGTACGGGTTCGACAAGCCAAACCCAAGGAATATAGTTGGTCACGAATGTTTGATCTTGAACAGAACTTACAAYATCTCTCAATCAAAATTGTAAGTACAGAAAAGAGTGGGAGTCTGTATCCGAACAACTGTCAAATCAATTTGAGTAACGTTATTGTGTATTCTACGTAATGACACAGTTTTACGTTATTACGCAAACATACCCCCTACTCAAACCGAGCTCCGCTTTAAGTCTATMGCAAGAGCAAAACCCAACTTTCCAACTTTCTCCACTCCAAAATATAAAAGTACCATGTACTTCGCTAAATTTATAACGTATGTCAGTCAATCCATAAGAATAAAAACATTCCGATGGGCACAACTTTATCGTATCTCTCCGTTATTATTCAGAATTCATCAGGTTTAGGTAACTGTCTCTTCTATGATTCAGTAATTTAAATACGACTCCAGTCTCAATACATTATTCCATCAGATCATTTAGGCAAGACAACGTATTCCATCGAAATCGCCTCGCTATTATTTTGAATGAATTAGTCTTCCAATTTAACCTAAACAAGCTATTAAAACGTTCAGTTTATATCTTAAACAAACACTAACAACCGTATCTTTCCGGGAAAAACCTATAAATAGTTGAATTACAATCATAATGAATTTTAGTCTATCGGTGCATAGGCTGAGATACGAACCCGAGTCTCCCGCGTTGTAGGCAATAGTTTTAACCCTGGACCACCAGCACTATTGAAGAGAGTGAGGCGCAAATAACCCTATTATTATAATTCTCTGTAGTCATAAACTCCAGCACCGAGACAATTCCCAGAAAATAGMCCTAATTTAAAGGTCCAAGCATTTCCCCAGCGAGGATTCTCATTAATCTCGCTCTCGTTGTCCCTGCCTCTCTCCTTCTCCGACTCAGAATTTAGGAATAATTACTATTATGACTTTTGATAAGTTATTAGGTCTCACAAGCRCATAMTTTTTTCCCCTGCTGATATCCTTCTTGTAATTTTCTCAATAATGTTGCCAAATCCTGTCCTCCTTTCTAGTCATGCCTGTTCYTCCTCATCCTCGGACTCTTCTCGCTCTCTCATTCGCCTACGTTCCCTCTTCTGTCTCTCCCTAAACTGTCTCTGTCTACAGTTCCTTGGTGGGGCCTTACAATCCTCTGCCATGTGGCCTGTTTTATTGCAGTTGTAGCACTTTCTGTCATCGGGTTCTATTCACCTTCTACTCTCCCTGTTTCCCCCTTTCTTTTTAAAATCTTTCCTGCTCTTTCCTGCAATTTCCCCAAGAGTGGCGATCAAATGTTCTGCTCCTGTCTGTTCTTTCTTAGTTTTCTTTTCCTTGCCATTATGCTCAGGGTGTATAGCATACCTCTTTACTTCGGCCAATGTGGCTGTTCCCCACCCTATCAGAGTCTCTTTTATGATTTGGCAAATTTCAGGCTTCATACCACTCAAGAAGGCTATTTTTAACTGTTGGTGGTAAGGTCCGTCCTCTCCCTGTCAGTTTCCCCATAACCTTGTTCACACTCATGTATCTTTGAAAAGTCTGCATGTCTATGGTAATAGTCCCTAAGATTATTACAGAGCTGTGTCAATTTGTCTGCATAATCCCCATCTCCTGCMCATGGTAAAACMGGTTCTCCTCCTTGCCCTGGAACCCAGGCTCCCCTCACTGCTGCCCAGTCTTTCCCCACTATGTGTCGGACAGCCGTTTACAATTCTCCTGTATTTAGTTTAAAAMWCTYGGTCAGTCCCTCCATATCTCTCCTAAACCCTTCTATTCCTGTTTTGGGATGTACTATTCCCTCAACTGCTCTTGCTACATCTCTCTGAGTCCAGGGTCGATACACTTGTAAGGTATCCGATTGGTCAGCTTCRCCTGCTCTAGGATTAGGAAGCTCTATGAGAGGACACTGATCCTCTTCCCAATCTGATTGAACCTCCCTCAGCCCTGGCTTATTATACGGTGCTAATCGCTTTTTAAGGTTAGACTCTCTTGGTTCTGGCTCTTCTTTCCTCTCCCTGGCTATGGCTTGCTCTCTCTTTTCGGGTTCTCTCTTTCTACTTTCTATTTCTATAATCTGTTATTATACTTACATCTCACTTACTCCCGTTAGTCCTAGACTAACGTAATTTACTTTACTTTATTTTGCCTTCTATATTATGTTTTCCGGCTACTGTACTTCAAACAGTTTTACTTTTAGGTCTTACTGTTAGATACTGTACTTCAACCAGTTTTACTTTTAGGTCTTACTGTTAGATACTGTACTTTGACATTTCTTAATTAGATCTGTGACCCATAGATACTTTTGTCTTAAACTTTCTCTACATTAGATTATATGGACACTATACCCRATACAAATCTTACTTACTATTATTTTTACAGTTACCCTTTTTTTACAGTTACCCAACAATCCTCCCTCACATTCATCTTGCTTTAATTTTTTGTAAGTTTTAGACTTTAACCCCAAACTAATGA
The DNA here is from genome assembly GCF_002910315.2 of Salvelinus sp. IW2-2015. Taxonomy (NCBI): domain Eukaryota; kingdom Metazoa; phylum Chordata; class Actinopteri; order Salmoniformes; family Salmonidae; genus Salvelinus; species Salvelinus sp. IW2-2015. The sequence continues at coordinate 15,210,521 of NC_036853.1, forward strand.
ATAAAGATCACCGACCTTATCTTGCAGCTGAGAATTCAATGTTGGTTGGATTTCGTCACCGTTTTCTGTTTTGTACCAGTTTGCCACCGGCCTGAAATGGAACCTCAATTTCCAGAGGTCAGGTCTTTAACTTACGGATCTCTGATCCGTCCATGCACGGTTTTCGGCGCTCCCATGGGACGACAGAAAACAGGTATTGAAATCCGGCTTCGAAAGGACSAATTGATAAGAGAATTTCCAATCCCAATGATAATAACAATCAATCAATAGCTCTGACCAATTCCCGAGGTTTGTAAGACCATGGGTATAATAATAATTAGTCAAAGACTCAGCTTATACAAAGGTTAGTACAGTTTATTCAGAGAACGTTCTAAAGTGAAGAATACAAAACAATTCATTTTATACTGACTTCTCACGCCCACACATTCACACAACCATACGCACACACATACACACAACCATACGCACACACATGTCCTGCTACCCAGCCGACAGAGATTAGTGACCTTGTCCTTGAGACGTACTCCCCGTTCTCTCCCAAATCTCTAGTCAGGTCGGCACCRAGCTCAGACAGTCTGTGTTTAMAATACCATAAAGACATATGGTCTTTACCCTAATTCTGACTAGGACTACACATTTATTGATTATGATTTTAYACATTCTAATCAATTCCATACAATTATATGTTTCAGGGCGGAATATTSTAATCATTCAATTAACAGATAATTCTCACCTATGACACACACAGACATACACACAGACATACACACACAGACATACACACATACTGTATACTGTACATTGATGCTACACACACATCACAACTACTGCTACCAGACTCTTATTAGTCTGTTCAGTTTTTTATTGTTTGCATTGTCGAGAAGGGACCTGCAAGTAAGCAACTCGTTGGACGATGTATACCGACTAATAAAACTTGAAACTTGAAACTTACAGCGCCTTCAGAAATGACTCATAAAGGTAGTCCAACCTGTAACTAGGCAACTCAGGAAAATGTAATGTTGTCTTTGTAAGCAACTCCAGTGTAGATGTGGCCTTGTGTTTTATGTTATTGTCCTGCTGAAAGGTGACTTTGTTTCCCAGTGTCTGTTGGAAAGCAGACTGAACCAGGTTTTCCTCTAGAATTTTGCCTGTGCTTAGCTCTATTCCATTTGTTTTTATCCTAAAAAACTCCCTAGTCCTTGCCGATGATAAACATACCCATAACATGATGCAGCCASCACCATGCTTGAAAATATGAAGAGTGGTACGCARTGATCAAATCAAATCAAATTGTATTAGTCACATGCGCTGAATACAACMGGTGTAGACCGTACAGTGAAATGCTTACTTAACCAACAATGAAGTTACACAAAAATATGGACAAGAATAAGAGATTAAAGTTACAAGTAATTAAAGAGCAGCAGTAAAATAACAATAGCGAGACTATATACAGGGGGGTACCGATAAAGAGTCAATGTGCGGGGGCACCGGTTAGTTGAGGTAATATGTACATGTAGGTAGAGTTATTAAAGTGACTATGCATAGATGACAACAGAGAGTAGCAGTGGTGTGTTGTGTTAGATTTGCCCCAAACATAATGCTTTGTATACAGGACATAGAGTTCATATCTTTAAAAGAGGTGTCAAAGTAGATTCTAGGGAAGGATTTGGAACAGAAAAAGAGGAACCGGCTGCTGTCCCTTATCGATTGTTGAAAACCACCAGAAAAAGCAGGCAACTGAATTTATCTGGGCCAAGGGTGACTGAAGGTTACTGTCTGGGAAGAAACAGTGCCTATCCACTAGGCAAACACTGGTTGAATCAATGTTGTTTCCACGTCAATTCAATAAAATTACATTGAACCAACGTGGCATAGACATTGAATTGACGTCTGCGCCCAGAGGGTAGTTGTCATGACATATCATTACAAAGGATAGCTATGGTATTGGTTGGTGGTTGACTGATGACCACGTGAATGCATGTACAGTATGCTAGCTAATGCTAACTATTCTCCCACTATTCTGCATTTGTAGTCCCACAAAGTGTGTGGAGGCTGAACTTGGACACATCTGAAAAGGCCAAACAGAACCTGTCCTTTGGGGCAGATGTGCGCTGGTGGGACCAGACAGATCTCACCAAGCTGCTTCTCTCTTCAAACATGCTGGAGGTTTTATCAGAGGATGTGGGTATTCTTTTTTTCTGAAGTATTTTGTGTTGTCTGATTTAAAAAGTGATAGACTAGAGTAGACCCTTTCAAAGCTTGAATGGAAGGTCTATGCGCTCAAGATTTATGGGAGAAACATAGTTTGATAAGTTTGATGTTTATGATGACCCTTTGACATTCTATCCTGTATTCTGCTTTCCCAATGTCCATGACGATCAGCTTTCCTATTTACCCAAATCTATTGGAGAGTTGGAAAATCTTCAGAAACTCAGTCTGAGGTATGGAAGGATTTTTCACATCCTTTTATTGTCAACTAAAGTTACTCAACATATGAGAAATGCCACAAGACAAAGTTCCAGTATAAAGAAAAACAAGGTCTCTTTTCTCTATAGGCCTGGTCTCTCTGGTCCAGTCACAACAAACTGAAATAGTTTGGAGGAGGAGTTATGCAGTGGTGTAAAAAYTACCCAATTGTCATGCTTGAGTGAAAATAAAGATACCTTAATAGAAAATGACTCAAGTAAAAGTGAAAKTCATGCAGAAAAATACTACAGTACTTGAGTAAGTCTAAAAGTATTTGGTTTTAAATATACTTAAGTATCAAATGTAAATGTAATTGCTAAAATACACTTTAGTATCAAAAGAAAAAGTATAAATCATTTTACTTTCTTTATATTAAGCAAACCAGATGGCACATTTTTTAAATATATATATATATTTTCCGATAACCAGGGGCACACTCCAACAATCAGACATAATTTACAAACTAAGCATTTGTGTTTAGTGAGTCAGCCAGATCAGAGGCAGTAGGGATGACCAGGGATGTTTTCTTGATAAGTGCGTGAATTGGGCCATTCCTGTCCTGCTAAGCATTCTAAATGTAACAAGTACTTTTGGGTGCCAGGGAAAACGTATGGAGTAAAAAGTAAAAAATAAAATTTAGGAATGTAGTGAAAGGAAAAGTAAATGTTGTCAAAAATATAAATAGTAAAGTACAGATACCCCCAAAAATTACTTAAGTAGTACTTTAAAGTATTTTTACTTAGTTTGAAGAACATCACCTGTCTCCAGCTGCAGCAGAATCCACTGGAGGAGCTGCCAGAAGGAGTGGGACAGCTCACTAACCTGGATGACATCGTTAGCTCAGAATCGGGCTTAAAACACTATTGAAAAAAAGATGTAGAAAACGTGTCAAGGTAACAAAGTGATCATCTTAGACAAACTCTTTGGATTATCCTCGCTGACTTGTTTTTCTATTGTTGGTGAAAGGATCTTTCCAACAACAAGCTTACTGCCGTCCCTGACTGTCTGGGCAACTTGAATCATCTGGTGAAGCTTCCCTCAGGAATCAGTGTCATGGAAAGTAAGACAACATTAGCAGCAAGATTTTGTTTTCTTTATTGTTTAGTCTTTTTATATATTGTCTGCCGGATGGAAATGGGTGCGTCCACTTCAATATTCTTGTCATAAACATGGCTGAAGCATAACATCCTGTATGAATGACTCCACAGATTGGACTGCACACATAATTAGCTTGAGATCATAGCTCCAGTCTTGTCTCAAATGGTGTCTCTAGACCAGCTCTGTCTGAGACAAAACAAACTGCTCTTTCTTCCTGAACTTCCCTCCTCAAGGCTCAAGATAAGGATACTGATGGTCAGGTTTCCTCGATGAAGAGCTTTTGATCTTCATGAGATCACCTGTATGAATTATTTGTAAATTAATAAGTGGCCTATGCAATCTCTGACAGCTTTATATCACCTGTCTGGTAGGAACTGCATGTTGGTACCCAATTGGCACAGACGTCAATTCAACATCTATTTTGTGTTAATTCAACGTTATTTCATTGAAATRACGTTGGAACAACATTGACTCAACCAGTGTGTGCCCTGTGGGTTATAACCAGATTGAGGTGGAGGCAGAGCACGTGAAACACCTGAACACTCTTAGTGAATTGGAGCTGAGGGACAACAAGGTAAAGAGTGTCCCTGAGGAAATCACACTAGTTCAAGGCCTGGAGTGCCTAGACCTAATCAACAATGACATCAGCAGGTAAGTTTGCCTGATCTGATCTCCCCTGGTCTCTCCTCAGTGCATACTATACTCTTTCACCTGTGCACATAACACATGTATACACAGAACAAATACCAACAAGTGAAATACCAACAACACTAACAAGTCAAAACACCCCAAAATGTCCTGTCTAGTGTTTAACTGCCTGGAGCTATCATTGAGTGTTGTTGACTTTCTACTGTATGTCTTCCTTGTATGTGTGAACCAGTCTGCCAGCTGCCCTTGGCCTAATGCTCAGACTGAATATCCTGACCCTGGAGGGCAACCCTCTGAGACACATCCACGGCGACCTGACTGCGAGGACGACATCTCTTTACCTTCTCTCATCAATGTCTAAATACATACAAAGTCCTGTTTGTTTTACCAATGCAGTAGAACCTCAATGAACCTCAATGTCGAGTTTCAATGTAGCCAATTTAGACTCTGTAATCTGATAATGTTTTGTCTACTTCACAGAAAAGAACCATTAAACTGCTGAAATACTTGAGGGGTTGAATAAAAGGTATAAGTATGTTTCAAGGTATAAGTATGTATAAGTATGTTTCACGGTCTTTTTCTGTCTATGCAGAAGGACATGTTCTCGTAATCACTGACTAGACCGTTTAATTTACTTTGTAAGGTTTTGTGGAGAGGCCACTTTTCATTTACTAGACTGTCTCGTATCACTAGACAGATTAGATTTTTTCTTCTTAATTTGGTCTAAAGAGGATCCAGATGGCAACAGAGATGAGCCTGACACTGCTCAGTCAAGCAAAGATCAACGTGCACGCCATTAAAACACTGAAGACTTTGGACTACACGTGTGTGAACTATTGTTGGTGTTTGAAGCTCTGTTTTTAAGACATTTTGGGAAAGTTAAAAACTCCTTAAACGTTCTACCACAAAATGATACTGCAATGCCATAGCATTGCTTAGTCACACTTTGAGCAGTGTTGTGATGTAATGTAGTGCTGTCAGTAAACTGTTGTTTTGTGTGTGTGACCCTGGTCCCAGTGACAAGCAGGCGGTGTGTGTTCCTGATGACCTGTTTAATGCTGTGGACAGTGAGCCCATTGCCAGTGTCAGCAAGAACCAGCTGGCTGCAATGCTCCCTAGGTACTCTGCTTACATCAGTGACTTCACACCACGGTCCGGGCCTCTGGAGGAAAAACACAAACAGTGTGGTAAGAATCCCAACACTCTGAAAAGTTATCACAGTTGAAAAAGCCATTATTGATAGAGAATGTCAGCTAACTGTTGTAATGACATTGTTGGATGTGTTTGAGGGAGCCTCTGCTTGGTCTTCACGGTTGTGGAGATGAAGGACTCTGTCTCTGACATCACACTGTCATTCACCAGGTAAGCACTCAGATCTTAAAGGTTTCAAAGTTTATTTATCAGATGGACAGGATACAGCAGGTCTAAAACAGTACAGGGAAATTCTTACATTAAAGGGATGTAATCATCGTAATATACACAAGTACATGAGTTATACTGATGATTAATTTGACATGTCATATTTTGACAGGTTTTACGTTTTTCCGGAGGTGCTGTACCAGGTTCCTACCCTGGAGACCATTCTGATCAGTAACAACCAGGTGGGAGCCATCGACCGACTGCAGCTCAAAGCTTTAGACAAGCTGTCCACTCTGGACCTGCCGAACAATTACATCATGCAGGTGCCACCTGAACTTGGCAACTGCACCAGCCTGAGGTAGGGACCAGGATATGACACTGTGTTTAGGGGACAATATATTTGGGTCAGGTGTGGTGTTGAATAGCAATCAGAAAATGTATGAGCTTTAGGACATCCATATATGTCTTGATCCACATACTGTAGTTGTGATTTTGTCTGAGCTGTTGTTGTCCAGAGAGAAGGATGTACTGGCTTGAAGCTGGCTTGAATCTGGTCTCTCACTCATTTCTCCCTTGTCTTCCCCTCAGGGCCCTCATGCTGGATGGAAATCCTTTCCACAACCCGAGAGCAGCCATCATAGCCAGGGGAAATTATGCTGTTCTGGAGTATCTACGAAGCAGGATCCCTACATAGTGAACTGCATTAAAGGCTACAACACTCAAAATGAGATAGGTGAGAAAATAACGTTTGATGATTAATCAGTGTACGATATTTTCCTTGAAACTTACTGCATTTATTTTGACATTGGAGCCTATGATTTGAAGCGTAACTTGTCTTGTTGAACAACAACTACAGGGAGACCCTGCTGTAATATTGTTTACAAGATCATCAACCAATAGCAATGTTTCATGGCATTACAAACTGAAAAGCCTGTAGGTGGCTTATTTTTCTCTATATATGGAGAAAAATAAGTGTTACTTTTCAACAAAATGTGTACTAGCAAGCTTATTCTTTTGTAAAATGTTTCATTCAATGTTTCAGAACATAATGCATGGGTTTACTTTTGAATGTATGGTTATTGTAAGATAATCTGATACATTTCTACTGATTTACCTTGACCTGTTTGATACTCAAATCCAGACAGACTTTTAAAATGTTCTATAATTCTCAAGAATGAATTTCTAAATGACACTGTGGAGATACACTGAGTGTACAAATTAGGAACACCTGCTTTTCCCATGACATAGACTGACCAGGTGAATCCAAGTGAAAGCTATGATCCCTTATTGAAGTAACTTGTTAAATCCATTTCAATCGGTGTAGATGAAGGGGAGGATATGGGTTAAAGAAGGATTTTTAAGCCTTGAGACAATTGAGACATGGATTGTGTATGTGTGCCATTCAGAGGGTGAATAGGCAAGAAAAAATATTTAGGTGCCTTTTGAACAGGGTATGTTAGAAGGTGCCAGGCAGTTTGAGTGTGTCAACAACCGCAATCCTGCTGGGTTTCTCAAGCTCAACAGTTTCCCATGTGTATCAAGAATGGTCCACCACCAAAAGGACATCCAGCCAGCTTGACACAACTGTGGGAAGCATTGGAGTCAGCATGGGCCAGAATCCCAGTGGAATGCTTTCAACATCTTGTAGAGTCCATGCATCGACGAAGTGAGGTTGTTCTGAGGGCAAATGCGGTTCCAACTCAATATTAGGAATGTGTTCCTAATGTTTTGTACACTCTGTGTATATTTGATTGTTTAAAGTACCTTTTAGCCTAAAAAAAATTGTAATTTGTCTTCTTCAGTCACTTTCGAACAACTATATGGATTCAAATCCAACCACATTAAAAGTGCACAAGGCAGCGGTGTGTTTGGTGCTTTGATCCTTTGTTAGTGTTGTTCTTCTTTTTCTAAACGGTATCACATGTGATACAACACCACCTAGTGGTAATGAAGTGAAGTGTGGAGGGCAGTGAGAATATGCCAGCCTTATCATACTGTATAAACACCTCACAAACATACACATACAACTGTATTATATGAAATATGTTCAAATTAACTTCATAATGTACAGTAGGGGAAAGAAATACTATTTTTGATATGATCATTGTACAATATAAAGACCACAGCAGACCATGAGAATAACAAGTTACATTTTTAATATTTGTACAATATACTTTCATACATTATTCAAAACACTTCTTAAATACTGAAAAAATTTACATCCAAAGCCGAAAATGGCTCTGTTATTTGCTGCACAACATTATTTGTTCAATTTTAAATATTATTTATAAAAATGTATCTTAAATATTTACAGATCGCATCTGCAAAATGCATTCTAAATCCCCCCCACACACACATACATATATATATACACACACACATATATATATATATACAGATATATATATATCTGTAGTACCAGTCAAAAGTTGACACACCTACTTATTCCAGGGGTTTTCTGTATTTTTACTATTTTCTACATTGTAGAGTCATAGTGAAGACATCAACATTATTAAATAACACATATGGAATTATGTAGTAACAAATCAAAATATATTTTATATTTGAGATTCTTCAAAGTAGCCACCATTTGCCTTGATGACGGCTTTGCACACTCTTGGCATTCTCTCAACCAGCTTCATGAGGGAGTCACCTGGAATGCATTTCATTTAACAGATGTGCCTTGTTAAGTTAATTTGTGGAAATTCTTTCCTTCTTAATTAGTTTGAGCCAATCAGTTGTGTTGTGACAAGKTAGGGGCGCTGACAGAGATGGCCGCCTCGCTTCGCGTTCTCAGGAAACTATGCAGTATTTAGTTTTTTTATGTATTATTTCTTACATTGTTACCCCAGGAAATCTTAAGTTTGATTACATACAGCCGGGAGGAACTATTGGATATAAGAGCGACGTCAACTTACCAAATTTACGACCAGGAACACGACTTTCCCGAAGCGGATCCTCTGTTTGGTCCACCACCCAGGACAATGGATCGAATCCCAGCCGGCGACCCAAATCAACGGCGCCGCAGGAGGGTCAGAAGAAGCGGTCTTCTGGTCAGGCTCCGTAGACGGGCACATCGCGCACCGCTCCTGAGTATACTACTCGCCAATGTCCAGTCTCTTGACAACAAGGTAGACGAAATCCGAGCAAGGGTTGCCTTCCAGAGAGACATCAGAGATTGTAACGTTCTTTGTTTCACGGAAACGTGGCTGACTCGAGACACGCTATCGGAGTCGGTACAGCCACCTGGTTTCTTCACGCATCGCACCGACAGAAACAAACATCTCTCTGGTAAGAAGAAGGGCGGGGGGGTATGCCTTATGATTAACGAGACGTGGTGTGATACTAACAACATACAGGAACTCAAGTCCTTTTGCTCACCTGACCTAGAATTCCTTACAATCAAATGTCGACCGCATTATCTACCAAGATAATTCTCTTCGATTATATTCACAGCCATATATATCCCCCCCAAGCAGACACATCGATGGCCCTGAATGAACTTCATTGGACTCTATGTAAACTGGAAACCACATATCCTGAGGCTGCATTCATTGTAGCTGGGGATTTTAAGAAGGCTAATCTGAAAACAAGACTCCCTAAATTTTATCAGCATATCGAATGCTCTACCTGGGCGGGAAAAATCCTGAACCATTGTTACTCTGACTTCTGCGACGCATACAAAGCCCTGCCCCCTTTCGGAAAATCTGACCACGACTCCCAGCCTATAGACAGAAACTAAAACAGGAAATGCCCGTGCTCAGGTCTGTTCAACGCTGTTCCGACCAATCTGATTCCACGCTTCAAGATTGCTTCGATCACGTGGACTGGGATATGTTCCGCATAGCATCGGACAATAACATTGATGAATACGCTGATTCGGTGAGCGAGTTTATTAGCAAGAGCATCGGTGATGTTGTACCCACAGCAACTATTAAAACCTTCCCCAACCAGAAACCGTGGATTGATGGCAGCATTCGTGCAAAACTGAAAGCGCGAACCACTGCTTTTAAAATCAGGGAAAGGCGACCGGAAACATGACCGAATACAGTGTAGCTATTCCCTCCGCAAGGCAATCAAACAAGCTAAGCGTCAGTATAGAGACAAAGTAGAGTCGCAATTCAACGGCTCAGACACAAGAGGTATGTGGCAGGGTCTACTGTCAATCACGGACTACAAAAAGAAAACCAGCCCCGTCGCGGACCACGATGTCCTGCTCCCAGACAAACTAAACAACTTCTTTGCTCGCTTTGAGGACAATACAGTGCCAACGACACGGACCGCTACCAAAACCTGCGGGCTCTCCTTCACCGCAGCCAACGAGAGTAAAGCATTTAAAGCGTTAACCCTCGCAAGGCTGCCGGCCCGGACGGCATCCCTAGCCGTGTCCTCAGAGCATGCGCAGACCAGCTGGCTGGTGTGTTTACGGACATATTCAATCAATCCTTATCCCAGTCTGCTGTTCCCACATGCTTCAAGAGGGCCACCATTGTTCCAATTCCTGCTAAGGTAACTGAGCTAAATGACTATCGCCCCGTAGCACTCACCCCCTGGGACCCAATAGGTCCACAGACGACGCAATCGCAATCACATTGCACACTGCCCTAACCCATCTGGACAAGAGGAATACCTATGTAAGAATGCTGTTCATCGACTACAGCTCAGCATTTAACACCATAGTACCCTCCAAACTCGTCATTAAGCTCGAGACCCTGGGTCTCGATCCCGCCCTGTGCAAATGGGTCCTGGACTTCCTGACGGGCCGCCCCCAGGTGGTGAGGGTAGGAAACAACATCTCCACCCCACTGATCTTCAACACTGGGGCCCCACAAGGGTGCGTTCTCAGCCCTCTCCTGTACTCCCTGTTCACCCATGACTGCGTGGCCATGCACGCCTCCAACTCAATCATCAAGTATGCAGACCACACTACAGTGTGGCTTGATTACCAACAATGACGAGACGGCCTACAGGGAGGAGGTGAGGGCACTCAGAGTGTGGTGTCAGGAAAATAACCTCACACTCAACGTCAACAAAACAAAGGAGATGATCGTGGACTTCAGGAAACAGCAGAGGGAGCACCCCCCTATCCACATCGACGGGACAGTAATGGAGAAGGTGGAAAGTTAAGTTCCTCGGCGTACACATCACGGACAAACTGAAATGGTCCACCTACACAGACAGCGTGATGAAGAAGGCGCAACAGCGCCTCCAACCTCAGGAGGCTGAAGAAATTCGGCTTGCCACCAAAAACACTCAAAAACTTTTACAGATGCACAATCGAGAGCATCCTGTTGAGCTGTATCACCGCCTGGTACGGCAACTGCTCCGCCCACAACCGTAAGGCTCTCCAGAGGGTAGTGAGGTCTGCACAACACATCACTGGGGGCAAATTACCTGCTCTCCAGGACACCTACACCACCCGATGTCACAGGTAGGCCAAAAAGATCATCAAGGACAACAACCACCCGAGCCACTGCCTGTTCACCCCGCTATCATCCAGAAGGCGAGGTCAGTACAGGTGCATCAAAGCAGGGACCGAGAGACTGAAAAACAGATTCTGTCTCAAGGCCATCAGACTGTTAACTTCTCTTGGGTAGGGGGCATGCCCAAATTAAACTGCCAGCTACTCATTCCCAGAAGATAAGATATGCATATTATTAGTAGATTTGACTAAACTCTGAAGTTTCTAAAACTGTTTGAATCATGTCTGTGAGTATAACAGAACTTATTTAGCAGGTGAAACCCCGAGGACAAACCATATAAAAAAAGAACATTTGAGGTCACTCTCTTTTCAATGAGTTTTCATTGGGAACCCAGATTTCTAAGCTACCTTCTTGCAGTTCCTACCGCTTCCACTGGATGGCAACAGTCTTTAGAAATTGGTTGAGGTTATTCCTTTGTGTAATGAAGAAGTACGGCCATCTTGAAGGAGGGTCACTCGAAATGTCCTGTTTGTTAGAAGCGCATGACCAGAAAGCTAGCTACAGTTGGTTTAATCCTGTACTGAACACAGATCATCCCGTCTTCAATTTGATCGATTATTTACGTAAAAAAATACCTAAAGTTGTATTACAAAAGTAGTTAGAAATTTTTGGGCAAAGTTTACAGGTAACCTTTGAGATATTTTGTAGTCACGTTTCACAATTTGGAACCGGTATATTTCTGGATCAAACGCGCCAAATAAATGGACATTTTGGATATATAGACGGAATTAATCGAACAGGATTAAAGGACCATTTGTGATGTTTATGGGACATATTGGAGTGCCAACAACAGAAGCTCGTCAAAGGTAAGGCATGAATTATTTTTATTTCTGCGTTTTGTGTCGCGCCTTCAGGGTTGAAATACGCTTCTCTCTCTTTGTTTACAATGGTGCTATCATCAGATAATAGCATCGTTTGCTTTCGCCGAAAAGCCTATTTGAATTCTGACATGTTGGCTGGATTCACAACCAGTGTAGCTTTAATTTGGTATCTTTCATGTGTGATTTAATGAAAGTTAAATAATAATATGCATATTGTACGATCTAGAATAGAGTACGAGGCCGTTTAAATTGGGCACGATTTTTTCCCAAAGTGAAAATAGCGCCCCCCTATCCCAAAGAAGTTAATGAAAGTTTGATTTTTATAGTATTTTTTATAGTAATTAATTTGAATTTGGCGCTCTGCATTTTCTCTGGCTTTTTGCCAAGTGAGACAGTAGCGTCCCGCCTAAACTCAGATTTTTGGATATAAATATGAACTTTACCGAACAAAACATACATGTATTGTGTAACATAAAGTCCTATGAGTGTCATCTGATGAAGATCATCAAAGGTTAGTGATTAATTTTATCTCTATTTCTGCTTTTTGTTACTCCTCTCTTTGGCTGGAAAAATGGCTGTCTTTTTCTGTGACTTGGCTCATACCTAACATAATCGTTTGGTGTCCTTTCGTTGTAAAACCTTTTTGAAATCGGACACTTTGTCTGGATTTACAACAAGTGTATCTTTAAAATGGTGTAAAATACTTGTATGTTTGAGGAATTTAAATTATGGGATTTCTGTTGTTTTGAATTTGGCGCCGTGCAGTTTCACTGGCTGTTGACGAGGTGGGACGCTACCGTCCCACATACCCTAGTGAGGTTAAACAGCCATCACTAACATTGAAAGGCTGCTGCCAACATACAGACTCAATCTCTAGCCACTTTAATAATTAAAAATAGGATGTAATAAATGTATCACTAGTCACTTTAAACTATGCCACTTTATATAATGTTTACATACCCTTCACTACTCATCTCATATGTATATACTGTACTCTATACCATCTACTGGATCTTGCCTATGCCATTCGGCCATCGCTCATCCATATATATTTTTATGTACATATTCTTATTCCTTTACACTTGTGTGTATAAGGTAGTTGTTGTGAAATTGTTAGATTACTTGTTAGATATTACTGCATGGTCGGTACTAGAAGCACAAGCATTTCGCTACACTCGCATTAACATCTGCTAACCATGTGTATGTGACAAATAAAATTTGATTTGATTTACAGAAGATTGCCCTATTTGGTAAAAGACAAAGTCCATATTATGGCAAGAACAGCTCAAATGAGCAAAGAGAAACAACAGTCCATCATTACTTTAAGACATGAAGGTCAGTCAATCTGGATTTTGGGGGGGGGATTTTCTTCAAGTGCAGTCGCAAAAACCATTAAGTGCTATGATGAAACTGGCTCTCATGAGGACCGCCACAGGAAAGGAAGACCCAGAGTTACCTCTTCTGCAGAAGATAAGTTCATTAGAGTTACCAGCCTCAGAAATCTGCAATTAACTGCACCTCAGATTGCACCACACAGAGTTCAATTAACAGACACATCTCAACATCAACTGTTCAGAGGAAACTTCGTGAATCAGGCTTTCATGGTCGAATTGCTGCAAAGAAACCACTTCTAAAGGACACCAATAATAATAAGAGACTTGCTTGGGCAAAGAAACACAAGCATTGGACATTAGATCTGTGGAAATCTGTCCTTTGGTCTGATGAGTCCAAATTTGAGATTTTTGGTTCCAACCGCAGTGTATTTGTGAGACGCAGAGTAGGTGAGCGGATTATCTCCACATGTGTGGTTCCCACCGTGAAGCATGGAGGAGGTGTGATGGTGTGGGGGTGCTTTGCTGGTGACACTGTCAGTGATTTATTTCAAATTCAAGGCACACTTAACCAGCACGGCAACCACAGCATCCTGCAGCGATACGCCATCCCATCTGGTTTGCGCATAGTGGTACTATCAGTTGTTTTTTCAAAAAGACAATGACCCAACACACCTCCAGGCTGTGTAAGGATTATTTGACCAATAAGGAGAGTGATGGAAAAGCAGCCAACAAGTGCTCAGCATATGTGGGAACTCCTTCAAGACTGTTGGAAAAGCATTCCAGGTGAAGACAAGGGTGTGCAAAGCTGTCATCAAGGCAAAGGGTGGCTACTATGAAGAATCTCAAATATAAAACATATTTTGAGTTGTTTACACTTTTTTGGTTACTACATGATTCCATATGTGTTATTTGTAGTTTTGATGTCTTTGCTACAATTTATGAAATAGTAAAAATAAAGAAAAACCCTTGAATGAGTAGGTGTGTCGAAACTTTTGACTGGTGCTGTGTGTATATATATATTACACACACACTTCACCAATCTTCGTGTTAATACATAAAAAGAATGGAAGGATTAAACTTGCATGTGCAAATAAATAGTATAATAAACTGTCACGAAATTTGTCCAACTAAACAGAATTATTCTCTTTCAATAGTTAAAATTACTTTTTGCACAAAAAATGAAGCAGCATTCAAGTCCAGTTAGTCTTCMTACTGCAAAAGCTTGGAGTACATTCACAATCTATATGGATAAATTATCTCAATTTGTTTTCAACCACCATTATTTACATCAACACCGTAATTAGACAGAATAGTACCATAGTCACTTTATATTTAATTGTATTTTAAACATATACAAAAATGACTATTTTTATATTCATATATATAATATATTTGTATAACACAAATTCACAATTACTGTAGAAATATGGTTTTATACATTTGATAGTACAGCTTTTATTCTCCAAGTCACAAGTACTTCACCCATACTTTTTCATTGTCCTTATAAAATCTCACAATTTGAGCAAAGCTAAGGTATATCAATATATTCTGAATAATAACCTGAAAACATTTAGTAAAAATAATTATATTATCAAACTTTCTCACAATATCTTGAATATTTTAACTCGTAATTTACTGGATATTGAAGTACAACGTACCAGCTTAGCTTGGCACAAATTCAACCAGGGTCCCTCCATGGGGTTATAGGTGCTTGGTTTTGCTCAAGAATGTCACAATTGATGCTACATTTGACAAAAATAGTAATGAAACATTGTTAGGGCTCATAAGGTATATGTTTTTGATTGTAATAAAATGGCACCAAATGTCACAATATAATAATGTCTCTTTGTAAACCTCACCAGTTTGCAATGAGAGAAACTTCTTTACGAGRGAGATCCCAAAATTTGAAAACACAGAGAATGTATCCAAAAAACATGACCAAAGACCCTTATAACCATGAAAGAAAGCATGCTGTGACATCAGAACTTAAAATGAACATCCATCCAGAAATGGAACAGAGTGAAATGCTTATTCTGGTCAGTAGCATTGTTCAAAAAAAATGATACATAATTCTCACATGAATACTTTTCCAATAGTGCATTCTCATAATAAACTGAGCTTAAAATGAAGACATCGAAAGTAATTTGTGTTCTACAGAGTGGTGCTGAAAAGTTCAGCAAAATTACTTCAAATCAGTGTGAACAAACTGTTTTGTTTTTAACACAAACAGATGAGAAACAATGTTACAACTTTTCTGTATGGAAATTCTTTAGGAGTTGAATATGGGGGTATGTGACATTACATACTCCTTGGTGCAATTGCAGTACATACGTGTAAACAYATAATGTAGCCAGCAGATGGCCCTCTAGGGTAGTCTTGTAATCTAAAATAAACCCTTTCAGATGTGGGATTGAATATTGCTGTACTTTTAAAATGTAGCTAATTTGTGCAAACATATACATTATTGAGCAACTACCAAAAATCTACCTTATAGAATGTAGTGACTGGTTGGGTATAACAATCAATATAGTGTTAATATATTAATGAAATAAACCGGTGGGAAAACCTATAATGATAAAAAAAAATGAAAAAAAACAACTTGATAAACTGTATTAAGGTAGGATTTTTTTTTTTTTTTTTACATTTAATTTAAACAATTTAAGAACATTGTAAACATTTATTTTCTGTACCATTCCTCTCGCTACTGTTCATGTCTTTATTGTAAATGAAAATATGTACCCACGGCATATACAAAGTTGAGGCAGTGTTTATGGCGATTAGAATTCCTAAAGAGCTAGTGTGTTTTCATGCTCTGAGAGTAAAATGAGAAGCTACAATGAAAAAGGTACAAAATAAAAGGCAATATAAATACGCAAAAAATGTCCAAATAAAAACTAAGAAAATTGCTCCAACCTACAGCCTCAGGCTGAATGACAAAAATGACTTTCCTTCACATCAACTCAAGAGATACAATTCCTGTTTACATAAAATTCATAGATAGGTTATAAGATATGTATCCTATAGTACATTTGGCACTAGTATTTGCCATTGGTCCAGCAATCGGCAAATGTCACTGTTCCTAGATAAAAACMGGTTGTATACATTTCCACAACCCGTTTGGGAGAGAAGCAATGGTGTTATAAAAAAATATTTAAATTGTGCTCTCCCTCAAGATTACTAAATCCACAGTTTTCTGGAAATTCTTCAGAAGAGACACAGCAGTTTCATGTTCCATGTGTAAAAAACTATGTCCATTGGCCTGCAATGCAAAAATTAAGCAGAGGGTGAACAGAGTGACGTGAGTGAGAAGTGGCAGGGCGGGGCAGGGCGGCACGGAGAGGACTGGGAACAGCCCTAGCTCAGAGGAGATAAACAAACAACACTGTCAAGGAAAAGAGGAGAGACAAAGCAGAGAGATGCACACAGGAAGAGGAGGAGGTCATGCTGTAAAGGAGAGGAGGAGAGAAGTGGTTCTTTAGAGGTATGTCCTTCAGCTAACACTTGCATCTGTGGAGAGAGAAGAGAGGTTCCTGCTTCTGCAGGCTACGGGTGGGCGAGGGGCGAGGGCTTCTACTAGCACACATTTAAAGCCACACAGATACAAGAGACATGCCAATAACTGTAGGGACTATTCCAATCCCATTAAATTGTATTGGCACAGAGAGCCTGGCTTGTTCATGTAGGCTTCACTGTCAGGTGTTTGACTAGCCTCGACAGTAGCTTCACATGGACCAGGAATCTGACAATCTACAAGGGGTACAGTTCCCTCTCTGCACTATGGTAAACACTTACTTTGACAGCGTCAATCCTATGTACTGTATGTGTGATGGTGAGTTCCCTTTAAAATAACAGCCCTCTACCTAAGCTAAATACAACACCACATCATAGTGTGTAATTCGTGTCTTATCGCATGGGGTGGAAGAGCTCTTATGCTCTTCCTAAAAGGTTGACTCCTGAACTATTTAGAAAAAGAGACTCAGGGATCTGATGATACTGAAGTAGAAGAGAAGACCCAATACAATCTTTGCTGCACAGTGCAAAGTTGAAAGATATAGAAAATAGTTGAGAAAAAATGGCTGCAGGGCTTTCAAGGTTATCAAAAAAGTTGAGATCAGGTGCCGTATCCACAAAGCATCGCAGAAAATATGCTAGGAATCCTATTAAAAATTGGTTTAAGACAACAAAAAACCCAGCTCAGAGTAGGTTTTGGGATGATGTTAAGACGCTGCTCATACAAACTCTGTGCCAGGAGTAATTTAATCAATTTACAAAAGTTTCACTCAGCTGGTAATCATGAGAGTTTGAGGTGCCGCAAAGGAAATATAGTGATGACGCACATTGATATTGTTGCAAATGATTGGGAATAACCAATCGCGATGAAGCATCGCCAGCTGTGAACTATATCACACTTCTGATAATGTTGAATGTGACTGTAGGCTACATGAAATGTTGAAATGGTAAAACGTTTGAAATCATTTTCACCTGACACGATCACTTTGCCTATTCTTAATTATTGTCTAATATGTTGGCCTGCATAACCTTTTTTTAACCAATTATGATAATTGTTAAAAGTGTAATTTCTATAATATTACTGTTATATCAACACACTCGTCACTCCCGTTAAACAACTCTATATCACTTTGGCACAGTAGGCATCAAGTCAGGTTCTATMATTTTCATCAAACACAATCAAAGCTAACATAGGCCCTAGTTGCCTTCAATTGCCCAAAGATAGGCATGGTCAATTTAGGAATATTTTTACCAATGTGATATTGTGCTCCAAAGGGATAACTTGAAATAACATTATCTAGGTTAATTAAATAAATCGAAATAATTTTTTTTGTTTATTTATTAGTCTCGTGGTTATACTGTAAGTGTTTGAATATCATGTGAAATTGCCCTTGTGTGAAATCATTGTGAAAATCACAAGGGGGAACTGTTGCATGTAGTCTAGGTCTAGATTACTAATGGATTGATCAGATATGTTTTGATATTTCTTCTTTTAACCACTTTTAACCGCACTAACATTTAGCATTTTAGTCATTTAGCAGAAGCTCTTATCCAGAGCGACATACAGTGCATTAATTTGAAGATAGCTAGGTGGGACAACCACATATCACAGTCATAGTAAGTACATTTTTCCTCAATAAAGTAGCCATTAGCAAAGTCAGAGCTAGTAACTACTGACTCGCTGCCGTGCTGCACTTCTCTATTATCAAGACATCTGCTGGYTAGTCTTCACTTGTTAGGACAGCTCATGAGGTCTTCTAAATATCTGGCGACTAGGTGGGACTCTTATGAAAGAGGCTTCATGCATAGCTTTTATTTTTACTCATAAGAGTAGGAGTAAAATGTCTCTATTCTCAGCACAATCAATGTTCTACTCTTAGACGCTTTGTAGATACGGGCCAGGTTGTACTTTGACCTTCACTAGTATTTCAGAAACAAACTAATTCATCCAGCACATTACATTGCTGGTTACTACTTAGTTTTCAGGCATCTAAAACATCACATTAGAAATCGTATCATATCAGTAAAGTTACTTGTATGTGATGCACTTAGATTGAATCTGTTTCCATGGGCCTTTATTAGGAAACAATAACCACTATTCCTTTTGTCTGACTTAGGGACAAGTAAAGCATGTTGGAGGTTTGACAGAGGTCAAAACAGAGGACCATGCTCACTTGGTAGACACACGTACGTCCAGCACAAAATGCCACATGCAAAGCCTCTACAGGCAATGTGGAGGAGGGAGGATGCGCTCTCACAGACTCAGAGGACAACGATGATCGATGCGGTGATGAAGAACACGGTTACCTTCAGTATTTTGTCCCCAGGCTGTAGCAGGTTGGAGGCCGGTCCATCAGGCTGTACCCTAGTAACAAAGATACCCTATAAGTCAAAAGTGATATGAGATTAGGAACCACATGGTGAAGATGGTTTAGAATCTGTGCCTTTCAAACTGGTTGTTTGTTGCTTTTGTTTGTATTTTCCTCTAACTCAAGATCTGTGCGTGATTTTGATTGACATGCTGTTGCAAACATTAACTTGATAAGTTTAACTAGTGGAAGTGGAAGTCTATATGTGCTGTTTGTTAAATTCAAGAACTAGGTGTACTGACATGGCATTTACGTCTACCTTTAATGAAAACATTTTAACAGTACTAAAATAGTTACTTTAAAAAAAAATCTATATTTCCAAAAATATGGACACTGGGGGATGTTTTTTTTCCATTGCATGTTTCCAAAAAATGGCTAGTCAAGGCAGAGATTATAAGTATACCAATCTTTGCATGTGTTCAAACTATATAATACTATATGAAGAGCCTCAGTCAACACAGTTCAACAGTTAAACCGCACTTGAACCCGAATTACGTTACTATCATCTAATGACTCAGGTATTATTACAGCAGGTACTCCTTGAGGCATCACAGGAAAGCAGGCCCTCAGAAGATATCCTCAGCAATCAGCATGCACCACCTTTCAGTGGGGTGTTGAGATGGGAGATGATATGCATACAAAATATACAACACATTCAATGGCTATAACAATTTTTACAACATTGAATCGGAATTCTAATCCTATGGCTTACAAGACCTTCCCCATACAAATCTAATGTCAATGAGAAGAAACTAGGCTTTGATATTTTAAAATGAATAATAAGAGAAAATATTGCCAGTGGCAACAACATAACTGATTTAGAAAAATTCTAAATGGAAATCTATAAACATTTTTCTCACTGGCTCTTTTCTTTGCTGTTACATGGCAACAAGACATTATTGAACTATTTGACAATCGCCAACCTTATGACTGACTACATTACAAATCATTGCGGAAAAAGTGTTGTCTTTTCTTGATTCTTGCTTATTATTGGCGTATAATAAAACGGTTCAAACCAAGTCAACTGCAGCACCCCATACAGCAATGCAGCAGCACCTGTTACCATGGAAACTCTGAAGTGAAACATACAGTGATGTGCAGTGGTTATTGAAACACCTTAAGGAATAAGAGAAAAATGGAACATGTTCCTATGGCACAGACTGCACAGTATCAGATGCACACAGAGAACATTTAGTTGCTTTAATCTTACCATGTCAGAAGGCTTGAAGGGGTTCCCTTGGCCACTAATTCCCCCTGAGATGCTGAACCCTAAACCTGGATTCTTCTCTATCCGCACACAGAACTGCCAAACGACACAAAAACAACATCATGCCAAAAATAGACATTTGGTATTGTATAACTGTGCAATTACATGGTGCAACATCTCTCCTCTCTATATACCACTAGCCATAATATAGGCCTCTCAGAGATCTGTTGGTGACAGATTGAGAGAAAGGGAGAGAGCGGGAGAAAGAGAGTGAAAAGATGATTGAAATGGAGGGGGTGAGCGAGAGAAACACAGACAGAAACAGAGAAAGAGAGAGAAACACAGAGACAATCAAAGAGACAGAGAGAGAGAGAGAGAGASAGAGAGACAGAGAGAGAAAGAGTAATGGCCAACCTGCTCCTGGAAGTCGTCCATGCTCTTCTGGCCTTTGGTCTGGATGAGGCAGCGTGCGCTCTGGGGCCGGGTGGTGGTGGCCATGGGCAGAGGAGACTGGTACTGCTGTATGGAAATCTTGTTGATGGCACCCTCATACTGCTGGTCCCGCACTGAGCGGTGTGGGGGTGTGGCCGACGTGGATGTCACGATCATGGTCTGTGATTGGTGGGKGTGGGGGTGGTGGCCGCCTGCCTGTGGGTAATTCAACCCGTTAGGCAAAGAGTCAGGAAGCTGCAAAGATGCAAACGTCACGTCTTACAAAATAGCAGATAACATACAGATGAGGTGCAGCATGCTTTTTCAAACCTGAATTACCATATAGAAACTTTCCTTCAAATCCTGTCGTCAAATCAAATTTTATTTGTCACATGCCCTGAATACAACTGGTGTAGACTTTACCGTGAAATGCTTGCTTACGGGCCCTTCCCAATAATGCAGTTTAAAAGTAATAATACAAATAAAATAGTAACACAAGAGGAATCAAATAAAATACACAAGAAAGGAGCTATATACAGGGAGTACCAGATCAATATGCAGAGTTACGAGGTATTTGAGGTAGATATGTACATGATTTCAAACCGATTTAAAAACTGTAACTAGGCGACTTCAGTGTCGTCTACATGATATATACTGAACAAAAAATATAAACGCAACATGCAACAATTTCAAAGATTTTACTGAGTTACAGTTCATATGAGGAAATCAGTCAATTGCCACCGATAAAATGCAATTGTGTTCGTTGTCCATAGCTTACGCCTGCCCATACCATAACCCCACCGCCACCATAGATCACTCTGTTCACAACGTTGACATTATAAAACCACTCGCCCACACAACGTCATACACATGGTCTGCTGTTGTGAGGCCAGTTGGACGTACTGCCAAATTCTCTAAAAGGAAGTTGGAGGCAGCTTATGGTAGAGAAATGAACATTCAATTCTCTGGCAACAGATCTGGTGAACATTCCTGCAGTCAGCATGCCAATTGCACACTACCTCAAAACTTGAACATCTGTGGCAGTGTGTTGTTTTAGAGGGCCTTTTATTGTCCCCAGCAACAAGGGGCACCTGTGTAATGGTCATGCTGTTTAATCAGCTTCTTGATATGCCACACCTGTCAGGTGGATGGATTATCTTGGTAAAGGAGAAATGCTCACCAACAGGGATGTAAACAATGTAAACAATGCACACAATTTGAGAGAAATATGCTTTTTGTGCATATGCAACACATCTGGGATCTTTTATTTCAGCTGATGAAACATGTGACCAACACTTTACATGTTGCATTTATATTTTTGTTCAGTGTAAGTAATAAAACAGGACACACAACCCACAGTTTTCTCTGTGCATTAATAATTCAGAGGAAGTCCCTGGTCTACCCTTATCATTATTCTTGTACTGATGGTTAGAATGTGACCACAATGAAATGACTAAGACACTGACAAACAGAGGTTGCCATGGAGACCAAGCAAGAATGGAGCGCTGCTGGAATGAATTATGGCGCTTAAACATTCCACAAGAGGAATAAAAATAAAATACACAAGAATGGAGCTACACAGTACCAGATCAATGTGATGAGGTACGAGGTATTTGAGGTAGATATCTACATGAAGGCCATAGATTTTCAAGCAGATTGAAGTCCCTGGTCTAACTGTTTCATTATTCTTGCACTGATAGTTAGAATGTGACCACAGTGATGTGACTAAGACACTGACAAACAGAGGTTGCCATGGAGACCAAACAAGAATGGAGCGTTGCTGGAATGAATCATGGAGCTTAGAAATGACTCCTGACATTTAAAAACATTGACATACTGTAGCAATCACTTAAGTGATAATGACCGAGAAGCCAGTGTTTGGAGGATATATTGGCACGGGGATTGTGCCAATATATCCTCCAAACACTGGCTTTGTTCTTTCTACATACTGTATGTTCAAGTTGAGGGAGCRTGCAATTGGCATGCTGACTGCAGGAATGTTCACCAGAGCTGTTGCCAGAGATTTGAATGTTAATTTCTCTACCATAAGCCACCTCCAAAGTCTTTTTAGAGAATTTGCATGACCAACATATTCAAATAATGATTGACATATTTTCATTAAAAACGTTATTTTGATGAATTTATTCATACTATTTCATCCTTCCACAAGATATAGTCCCGACACAAATCTAGGGTTGCTACCTAAGCCGGCTGGTCGTTTGTTCTATCGGTTCGGTTGCTAGAGGCGTGACCCAGTCTTTCAGTCTTTTTGTTCTGTATCTATGGACGCAATGTTCCACTGGAATGCTACCTGGCAACTTTCTTATCTCTTGCTTGCCAACTACGACTAATTTACAGTCACGTCAAAAAGTGCAGCCAGCAAAGTAGCTGCATTTGCATTTGTTTAAGCAGTTTTCTAGTGACATTTATTTGGATACATCCATAACAATGAGCTAATGACTCTGGATTTCGCCTGGCATACAAAAAGTGCTCACTCATCAGGACACTGTTGTTTTAGAGGAGCTAGCCAACAACACAGCTAACACAATCACTTCAAACTGAAGCTGGAAAAACTACAAACTAGCTGCACTTTGATTCTTTATACCTTTAAAAAAAGAAATGTCTTTGTATACACATATATATATATATATATATATATATATATATATCAATAAAAATGATGCCAGCTGATTCATATGATTTTGACTGGCTGAGAAATGCTGCCTACCTGTTTGTCTCATCCCGACACGGTCATTTATATGGGACAGCTGGAGATCGAATTTCAATACATAAACAATGTTGCAAATGTCGGAAAGACAGACAAGGTKYATACAAATCTCCGCTGTTGAAAACTAAATGTTAGTGTAAAAGAAATGTGAGATAATGTCAAGATGTTTTTTAAAGTGGAGATCAAGTTTATAAATTGCCTGGCTGGGCTGAGACAGTGGATTGCGCAGTCCGATGGAACAGAGTAAATAAGAATTTTAACGACATAGATTTAGCCGGTGGTGACTTATGGAATGGATACTGGCTGGAATGCAGTTTTAACCAAATCAGCCTTCAGGATTAGACCCACCGTTGAATAAAAGTAAATAAATAATAAATTAAAAAAGGTGGAGGAACCTTAAGAAGTACAAAAGCGACAAGACCGGGAATCATGACTCATATGGTTTTACAAGTGCCTCCAGAATGTAATCACACACTGATTTTTTCAACATTTTGTTGTGTAACAAAGTGGGATTAAAAAGGATTTAATTGACAAGGTTCTACACAAAATTGTTGTCAATTCATGGAAAATAAAACACATATATCTTGTTCCTTAAGTATTCACCCCCTGAGTCAATAAATATTGTCTTATTTCACTGCAGAGCCCCCAGCCCTGCCCAATATGCCTTAGATAGCCCTTGAGTCCCACCCCCCACACATGCGGTGACCTCACCTGGCTTAACTGGTGCCTCTAAAGACAAAACCTCTCTCATCGTCACTCAATGCCTAGGTTTACCTCCACTGTATTCACATCCTACCATACCTTTGTCTGTACATTATGCCTTGAATCTATTCTTCCACGGCCAGAAATCTGTTCCTTTTACTGTCTGTTCCGAACGCACTAGACGACCAGTTCTTATAGCCTTTAGCCGCACCCTGATCCCACTCCTCCTCTGTTCCTCTGGTGATGTAGAGTTTAATCCAGGTCCTGCAGCCCCCAGCACCACTCACATTCCCCAGGCGTTCTCATTTGTTGACTTCTGTAACCGTAAAAGCCTTGGTTTCATGCATGTTAACATCAGAAGCCTCCTCCCTAAGTTTGTTTTATTCACTGCTTTAGCACTCTCCACCAACCCTGATGTCCTAGCCGTGTCTGAATCCTGGATTAGGAAGGCCACGAAAAATCCTGAAATTTCCATCCCCAACTACAACATTTTCTGACAAGATAGAACTGCCAAAGGGGGCGGAGTTGCAATCTACTTCAGAGATAGCCTGCAGAGTTCTGTCATACTATCCAGGTCTGTGCCCAAACAGGTCGAGCTTCTACTTTTAAAAATCCACCTTTCCAGAAACAAGTCTCTCACCATTACCACTTCTTACAGACCCCCCTCAGCCCCCATCTGTGCCCGGGACAGCATATGTGAATTGATTGCCCTCCATCTATCTTGAGAGTTCGTACTGCTAGGTGACCTAAACTGGGATATGCTTAACACCCCGGCCGTCCTACAATCTAAGCTAGATGCCCTCAATCTCATTCAAATGATCAAGGAACCTACCAGGTACAACCTAAAATCTGTAACCATGGGCACCCTCTTACATATCATCCTGACCAACTTGCCCTCTAAATACACCTCTGCTGTCTTCAACCAGGATCTCAGCGATCACGGCCTCATTGCCTGCCTCCGTAATGGGTCCGCGGTCAAACGCTCCCTAAAACACGAGCAGGCCTTTCTAATCGACCTGGCCCGGGTATCCTGGAAGGATATTGACCTCATCCCGTCAGTAGAGGATGCCTGGTTGCTCTTTAAAAGTGCTTTCCTCACCATCTTAAATAAGCATGCCCCATTCAAAAAATGTAGAACTAAGAACAGATATAGCCCTTGTTTCACCCCAGACTTGACTGCCCTTGACCAGCACAAAAACATCCTGCGGCGTTCTGCATAAGCATCAAATAGCCCCCCGCGATATGCAACTTTTCAGGAAAGCCAGGAACCAATATACACAGTCAGTTAGGAAAGCTAAGGCTAGCTTTTTCAAACAGAAATTTTTCTCCTGTAGCACTAATTTCAAAAAGTTTTGGGACACTAAAGTCCATGGAGAATAAGATCACCTCCTCCCAGCTGAAAAACTATGTCACCACCAATAAATCTACGATAATCAAAATTTCAATAAGCATTTTTCTACGGCTGGCCATGCTTTCCACCTGGCTACCCCTACCCCGGCCAACAGCTCTGCACCCCCTGTAGCAACAAAGCCAAGTTAACAAACAGATCACCGACCATTTCGAATCCCATCGTACCTTCACCACTATGAAATCTGATTTCCGAGCTGGTCATGGGTGCACCGCAGCCACGCTCAAGGTAAACAATTCTAGGGCCGACTCTTTTCTCTGTACATATAAATGATGTCGCTCTTGCTGCTGGTGATTCTCTGATCCACCTCTATGCAGACGACACCATTCTGTATACATCTGGCCCTTCTTTGGACACTGTTAACAAACCTGTAGACAAGCTTCAATGCCATACAACTCTCCTTCCGTGGCCTCCAATTGCTTTTAAATGCTAGTAAAACTAAATGCATGCTCTTCAACCGATTGCTGCCCGCACCCGCCCGCCCGACTAGCATCACTACTCTGGACGGTTCTGACTTAGAATATATGGACAACTACAAATGCCTAGGTGTCTGGTTAGACTGTAAACTCAGCTTCCAGACTCACATTAAGCACCTCCAATCCAAAATTAAATCTGGAATCGGCTTCCTATTTCGCAACAAAGCATCCTTCACTCATGCTGCCAAACATACCCTTGTAAAACTGACTATCCTACCGATCCTTGACTTCGGCGATGTCATTTACAAAATAGCCTCCAACACTCTACTCGGCAAATTGGATGTAGTCTATCACAGTGCCATCCGTTTTGTCACCAAAGCCCCATATACTACCCACCACTGTGACCACCTGTATGCTCTTGTTGACTGGCCCTCGCTTCATATTCATCGCCAAACCCACTGGCTCCAGGTCATCTATAAACCTTTGCTAGGTAAAGCCCCACCGTATCTCAGCCTACTGGTCACCATAGCAGCACCCACCTGTAGCATGCGCTCCAGCAGGTATATTTCACTGGTCATCCCCAAAGCCAACACTTCCTTTGGCCGCTTTTCCTTCCAGTTCTCTGCTTCCAATTACTGGAACGTATTGCAAAAATCACTGAAGCTGGAGACTTATATCTCCCTCTCTAACTTTAAGCATCAGCTGTCAGAGCAGCTTACCGATCACTGTACATGTACACAGCCAATCTGTAAATAGCACACCCAACTACCTCATCCCCATATTGTTATTTATCTTTTTGCTCCACAGTATCTCTACCTGCACATCATCATCTGCACATATATCACTCCAGTGTTTATGCTAATTTGTCATTATTTCGCCTCTATAGCCTATTTATTGCCTTACCTCCCTAATCTTCTACATTTGCACACACTGTACATTTTCAATTGTGTTATTGACTGTACGTTTGTTTGTGTAAATCTGTGTTGTTGTTTTTGTCGCACTGCTTTGCTTTATCTTGGTCAGGTCGCAGTTGTAAATGAGAACTTGTTCTCAACTGGCCTACCTGGTTAAATAAAGGTGAAATACATTTTTTAAAACATGCTAGAATCACCTTTGGTAGCGATTACAGCTGTGAGCCTTTCTAGGTAAGTCTCTAAGAGCTTTGTACACCTTGATTGTAAGATATTTGATTATTAAATGCTTTATTCTTTCTTGCTCTGTCAAGTTTGTTGTTGATCATTGCTAGACAACCATTTTCAAGTGATGCCATAGATTTAAGCCGATGTAATTAAAAACTGTAACTAGGCAACTCCGGAACATTCAATGATGTCTTGGTAAACAACTCCAGTGTATATTTGGCCTTGTGTTTTAGGTTATTGTCCTCCGGAAAAGTGAATTTGTCTCCCAGTGTCTGTTGGAAAGCACACTGAACCAAGTTTTCCTCTCGGATTTAGCCTGTGCTTAGCTCTATTTCATTTATTTTTATCCTAAAAAATTGCCTAGTCCTTGCCGATGACAAGCATACCTAAAACATAATGCAGCAACCACCATGCTTCAAAATATGAAGAGTGGTACTCTTGTGTGTTGTGTTGGATTTTCCCCAAGCATAAAGCTTTGTATTCAGGACTAAAGGTATTTTTTTTTTGCAATATTACTTTAGTGCCTTATTGCAAACAGGATGCATGTTTTGGAATATTGTTTATTCTGTACAGGCTATTCACTCTGTCATTTATGTTAATATTGTGGAGTAACTACAATGTTGTTGATCCATCCTCAGCTATCTCCTATCACAACCATTAAACATTGTAACTGTTTAAATCACCACCGGCCTCATTCCTGAGCTGTTTCCTTCCTCTCCGGCAACTGAGTTAGGAAGGGCGCCTGTATCTTCGCAGTGACTGGGTGTATTGATTCACCATCCAAAGCGTAATTATAACTTCACCATGCTCAAAGGGATGTTCAATGTCAGCTGGTTTTATTTTTGCCCTACTACAAATGGGTGCCCTTCTTTGCGAACCATTGGCAAACCTCCCTGGTCTTTGTGGTTGAATCTGTGCTTAAAATTCACTGCTCGACCAAGGCGACCTTACCAGTGATTGACTTGGACTGAAAAGGTGCCGTTACTCATGTTGGTTGCCAGTGAGCTAATATTTTATAAGAGGAATTGGAGATCAAGCAGTAGAACATTTGAGGGGCCGGTATTCAGCTCCGGTGAGCTCATGCCCACGTCAAGCACTGGACCATACAGACAATTCTGTGTGTGGGGTACAGAAATGGGGTACTCATGTAAACACTAGTATTACACACTGAGTGAGTCCATGCAGTCTATTATGTGACTTGTTAAGCACATTTTTACTCCTGAACTTATTTAGGCTTGCCATAACAAAAGGTTGAATACTTATTGACTCAAGACATTTCAGCTTTTAGTTTTTAAAATGTATAAACAATATATATATATATATATGGACTTGTCTAGTTAAATAAAGGTTTAATATATATATATTAAACCTTTATTTAACTAGACAAGTCAGATAAGAACAAATTCTTATTTACAATGACGGCCTACACCGGCCACACCCAGACGATGCTGGGCCAATTGTGTGCCGCCCTATGGGACTCCCAATCGCGGCCGGTTGTGATACAGCCTGGATTCAAACCAGGGTGTCTGTAGTGACGCCTCTAGCACTGAGATGCAGTGCCTTAGACCGCTGCGCCACTCGGGAGCCCCAAACTTCAAATCTTTGAAACGGTTGCATGTTGAAACGGTTGCATTTTTTATCAATATATGAATGAGCTACCAGCCCAATGTTTCATTCAGCAAGCTAGGTGATAATGAGCACTATGTTATCAGCATAGTTCAGACGCAAACTAACAATGACATTAGAACACTCAGGCCTCCCACCTAGTCCTTTGCCAGTGTAAAGCACAAACCTTTTTCATTATGTTTTCTGGGGGCACGTCTCTCCTGCCCAGTGAGTAGGGGGCCCACTGAGTAGTGGGAGAGACCACCTCCTGGCCGTTGTCTAATATATTGCTCTGTTGAGAGGGGGTCTGGAGAGAGAACAGGGTAAAGGAACACAGTTTAGAGTATCATCACTGCTATGGGGGTAACCTGTATATGCTGCCAACATGACTACAGTTTTTGCAGAGATAAAGGTGAATCAACTTGCTGTATTGATTATAACCTTATAGTCATTGATAATAATAATACTTTTGGAGGAGTATTGCAGCTAGTAATCCAGCGTCCTTGGATCAATATCATGACCTTAACTTTAAAGTCCTATACGTATGAATATATCAGTTGGGTTGTTTGCCTCCTGTCATTTTGTCCACTTACAATACCTATTTGATAAGAATAGACTGACAGGTTTAGAGAGATTTTGGCAGACAAAAAAGTATAAGTTGACTTACAGGCACTAAAATACCTATAAACTAGGCTACTGAGTGACACAGGGTACAATAATAGCCTTACACAGTAATACTAACAGAGGAGTACTGCTGTAACCCATAGAGCAGACACCGTAGCTGACACACATGCAACACACTGCTTTAATATGTCAGACAACAGATAAAAGACAGCGCTTGGCTTGAAGTTGAAATGGGAGGGATTCTTAAGGCTTCTTTCACACCAACACAGCTGAAATTGTATAATACTTGGCTTCACTGTATGCATTTTATGCTGATACATGAGTCTCGGGTCTAGACTAGTTTTTTAATGCTGGTATTATTTCTGGGCTCAAGTTTCATTCTTCAAGATTAGAATGTACAATAATTGGAATACAAAGTGGACTATAATTTAAAAAAAGATATACAAGCATAGCATTTCAATGTAATAACATTCTCCATTGTAAGGAAAATGCAGCTTTTGGTAATATTGTGTTGCTTATGATGAATGTTATTTTTAAGCTTTTATCCTGACAAAATAGTAAATATGCAGTACACTCCCTGTATCAAATGAATGTGAAAGGGTTCATCTGCACTGAGACTGTTTCTGTGTTTTCTGGTTCATACTCACATTGGGTAGAGGTAGCCACTGTGTTGTTTGGTTTTCATGCTTATTCATGTTATTGTAAAAGTTTATTGTCATGCTTCTGCTGGCATGCGGTGCAGCATAGCCTCCAGAGCACAGCATGCCGAAGTTTACTGTGTTGTGCTTAAGGACAGCGCTCTGATTGGAGGGAAACAATCACGTGACATGAGTAAATGGGTGAGCCACTGGGTTAACGGGATTGCACCAAGACACATTGCGTAGCTGCAACAGATAAAGTGAGCTTGACAAACAGAACAGAGTTACTACAGTAGGCTACCAGCACAAACACATTAAAACACACTCATGGATACAGTACGACTACGTTTTTCATAAAAGCAACAGTATGTACTTTTCTTTAAGCGATGTATAGCACTGAAGTACTTGCCTATATTATCAAGGGCCGGTTTCCCGGACCCAGATTAAGCCTAGTCCTGGAGTGCTTTCTAGTTCAGAACTAGGTTTAATCAGTGTTAAGCATAATTCAGAGTCCACAGATGCAGATAGTCCGGCGTCCAATTGCGACACAGCTACATGGCTGAGTCCACCGTCCGCAGCCCAAATGCGCACCTGCCCAAAATTCCCAACCAACGCGGCTCCACGAACGCATCCTCCATTTCAATGAGGATTTGAAAGTATGAAAGCCATTGTTCCAATATTATAGAATACTGCTGTGCRTACGCGTACACATTTTGGTCTCTGACAGACCCTTTAGGGCAGGGATCATCAGCTAGATTTGTTTCTTGAGTAGATGGTCAGAGGGCCGGAACGTAATTACAAATAATTTGTAGACTACAAATTGACCGCAAGAAGCCCAAACAGATATCATATTTGACTAAAACAGAATAATTTCAAACTATTACATTTGCATAGGATCACATACACTGAGTGTACAAACATGAAGAACACCTGCTCTTTCCATGACATAGACTGACCAGGTGAATCCAGGTGAAAGCTATAATCCCTTATTRATGTCACTTATTAAATCCACTTAAATCAGTGTAGATGAAGGGCAGGAGACTTGTAAGAGAGGGATTTTTAAGCCTGGAGACAAATTAGACATGGATTGTGTATGTGTGCCATTCAGAGGGTGAATGGTAAGACAAAATATTTAAGTGATTTTGAACTGGGAATGGTAGTAGTTGCCAAGCGCACCAGTTTATGTCAAGAGCTGCAACGCTGCTGGGCGTTGCAACTCAATATAAGGAAGGTGTTCCTAATGTTTGGTATACTCAGTGTATATCTCTCTATTATGCGTGGGAATACTTTGGAACAGATATCCAACATTAAAATCACTTGGAGCTGATTTGCTGGTGTTTTTACAGTCTTTCATGTCCAACAATAAAACACTAGAAAAAAAGTTAGTTTTTGTTTGATGCTCAGAAAACTTATTGGGGAAAATAAAATCCCCCGCGGGCCACCAGTTGGGGGACCCTGCTTGAGGAAAACCGACCCAAATAGTAGTAGTACAGACAGATATACTTGTCTTGTTAAAGTATGATTTCATACTAACAGTAAAGAAAATAAAGAAAATAAAAGTTAAGAGAAAGGAGAAAGGAGGTAAAATGTTTGTGTAATTTATACATATAGTGAAACACAAAATGAGACTGGTGCCACAACTGGAGAACATAACTAAGCAGTGGACTGAACACATGTCAATACTGACGGTCATGCAGTCAGGTGGCGTGTGTGTCAAGACAACAGAAGGCCACATGTAGATGGTGTGCAATCGTGTAATAAACTGGAGGCAACGGTGTATTCCCAAGGTGAAAAAGAAGTTGTCAGACTTACCCGGTCTAATCGTTTGGCCTCTATATGTCTAAGCAGCTGTTGCCTCCAGTCTACTGGCATCTTAGAGGACATATCATCAGGCTTATGCTGCAGCTGCATGGTGCGCATTTTCATCTCATCAGGGCTCTTTATATTCTCAGTGCACGTGCTCAGATTATAATCTGGGGGCATCTTCTCCAACARKGCAGCCATKGTGGGTCTGGCAGACACAGGCCTGGCCTGGGAYGCCCCRAACGTCTCYGTGCTGTAACTCCTGGCCGACAGRGGSCGYCGCTGYGTCAGGCTCTTWGTRGGGTAGCCCAWGATRGGCTTCTTRGGCTCCTGGTAGGAGGAGTAGTCTTCCTCGTACCTGCCATTCCTCTTGTTGTACTGTTGGTCCTGCTGGGCCATGCTGGCCAGACTGTTCTGGTGCTCCAGCATGCCTTTGAAGTGCTGCCGGCCATAGTGGTCCGACTTCTGCTGCATCTCCTGGGCCTCCTGAACCCTGCGGAACAGGGCCAGCTCTGTGGAGCTGACCAGGGAGTCGGCCCGCCTCAGGAACCCAGGCCGGGAGCGCTGACTGGGGATGGGGAAGGGTTGCTGCTGCTGGGACGGCTGGTTCTCCTCGTTGACTGAGGGCTGAGAGTAGGAGAACATCTGGTCCATGGGCGGGTAACCMCGGTAGCCCCTGGGGCTCACCAGCTCYTTGGGCAGGGTCTTCCCCGGMTGGTTGACATACTCAGGGGTGTTGGGGAAGGGTGGAGGGGCCCTCCTCTCCTGCTGCTGATTCCTCATATCCATAGCCCCCTGAGGGTTGAAGCTCTGGTCGAAGTGGTAGACCTTCTTGGGGATGGAAGGCTTCTGCTGCTGGCTATTAGTTCCGTAGGCATCATCATCGTCCAGCATGGGGGCAGACTGGCTCCGGGACATGCTCTGCTCCATGGGGCCCGGCATGTCTGGACGGTCAACACTCCCCTGATTCTCTATGCTGGAGCTGTAGGTGTCCACGGGAATACTGTACACATTGTAGGAGCCCATGTCTATCTCATCGATGCTCTGGGACTTCTTGAACTTAGCCTTCACCTCCTTCATCATGGGAGAGAGGCGCTCAGAGCTCTTGCTCATCACCATGGCCCCAGAGCTTGGTCTAGTGGGCTTCGATTGGACATGTTGGTACATGTTGGCCTGCTGGCTGCTGCGCCCCTGCCCAGAGTTCCTGGAGTCTAGGTAACCCCACGTTCCTGTGGAGGGGAACGTGCCCGGCAGCTCTCCATGATGCATTTCCTGCTCAAAGTCGTTGCGGTCAGGATTGGGGCTGTTGCATGGGGAGCTCAGTTTGGAGGGGAAAGCCGTGCGGTCCTCGAAGGGACTGGGCGTCCTTGTCCAGTTCTGCCACGGGTTGGGAGGGGGAGGCTGAGATACTTCAGTTTCGGGCGTGTTGCGGACATTATGGAATTGGTGGGAGGGGTGTTGGTGAGGGGCATCCTGCAGCTCCAGGGGGATGCCCACGATGCGCTCCTGCCTCATGAGGGGCCGGCGGCCCCCATGGGAGGTGGAGGCGCTGCAGGACTTGGAGCCCAGCATGGGGTTACCACTGCTGCTACCACTGGGAGTCTCCAGAGGAGCCTCTTCAGACACGAAGCCTGTGTTGTCATAGTGGGAGGAGTCGTTCCACTGGTCAAAGGTGTCGCTGAGGGGGCGCCGCTCGCTGCGCTGCTGCAGTGTGCTGGAGGGAGGGGTCTCTCTGGGGTCTCTCTGACTCAGTAGAGGCTTGGTCTCGATCGGCTTGGGGAACTGCTGGGCCAGCCTGCAGAAAGAGAGTGGGCACAGGTATCATAGCATATCATTTCATCAAGGTTTTATTTACAATATAGAATAGAGGGTAACATTCATAATGGACCTGGAAATATGCTTTGAAATACAGGTTTACATTTATTTCCAACTTGGAGTTTTGATAGGTCAAATCAAAGGCTGCATTAAAATAGAAAGGTACTGTGTATTTTAAAGTAATGTTTGCCTGAAGCTATACTGCTGGCATTTCAAAGGGAATCCAATTGCTTTTTTACCAATATATCATAAAAGGAAAATTTTACCTGGACTGTTTTCCATAGAGGTCTGAAAGTATCAGTAGGAATATCAAACAAGTCAACTATAATTGTATCCACAGATGAAAAAAGTATTTTTCAGTGAGAGCTCAATCTGTATAATTTCAGCCAGGATTCAGTTGGAAAAAGAACAATGTTCTTGGAAGTTCTGGCACGAACGGACTAAAACAGTTTCAAGAGCCCCAATGGTAGAGTAGTGTTTCAGCTGCATTTCAATGAAGAAGAGAGTGGAGAGGAACTGTCCCTGTGACCTTGGCTGGGCTGACAAGCAGACACACAAAGAGCGAGAGAGCGAGCCAGCCAGCCAGCCAGCCAGACAGAGAGAGAGAGAGAAAGCGAAAGAGAGAGAAAGCGAAAGAGAGAGAAAGCGAAAGAGAGAGAAAGCGAAAGAGAGAGAAAGCGAAAGAGGAAAGAGACAGCGAGAGAGATGTCTGTTAATGAGAGATGTGCACCACGCTTGACAACTGGAATTTCACCTCCTGTTCACCCAGGTGCCCTACACAACACCCCTCTGTCTCAGGAAACCAACAGGTGGAATCGATGCCTGCTGGACGACATATTGACACAGTACAGAACAGTACTGGAAGTGACCCAGCTAGCAAGCACTTATCAGACCACAGGTAGCTGTGAGGCCACTGAGCCTCGGATTTTGCTAAGGGCGGACCGATGCCGATCCTAGGTCACCGTAAGTTTGTTATCAGGCGAGTGTCTGTGTCTCTGGTTCAGTGTGAGGACTGTATGTTGAGAGTCAGTGAGCCACTACCCACCTGTTGGTCCAGTGTTGTTGAGGCACTCCTCYATCCTTCCCAGCAGCCTGCAGGGTGGCCCCGTTCCCCGGGGGGTTGGAGGAGCCAGAAGAACCCTGGGACGGAGAGTAGTCTGAGTAGGTGGCCGACGAGCCACTGTTGTTCAGGCAATGCATCTTGTCTGGGTCTGACTCATCTATAGATTCTGACGGGAGTGGGAGAGAAAAGCATTGATATGTCTCTGACAATAGCTACCTGTGAAATGAATCTGAATATGGGCTTAAGGGGACATCTCATTTTCAAAAGGTCACTGCTCATGTTTCCACTTAAAATGTGGGTTAAAGCTGGGGGGCAAAAGATACTGGAGAGAATTGGATGCCTTTTCTCCTCAAATCCAACAGCGAGCCATTATGTAATGGATTGCAATTAATATGCTTCATACCGTACCTCATTAGAATACAACAATCCCCAAGGACATTCTATAATAATTGTGCATTTCAGGACTATGTTTTGTAATCTCACAGGAGGAAACACACACGCAATTAGAAAGAACAATAGCAAACACAGGGATTTTCACTGGAGAGCTTAGAATGCTTGAGGATTTTTCATGTCAGAACAGGATTAGAGCGGAGGGTGAGCGTTTTTACTGATAGACGGCCAGCCTCCCACCGATCGAGATATCAGCCCAAATGGCCTGTAGCAACTAGTCAATCAGCACACTCTGGTTTATCAGTGTGAGACAAAGAAATACAGTTTGAAAGTACAGCCTCAGAATATAGATACTGGCTTTAAGACATATATACTGTATAGTGTAGTTCCTATAATTGGAGCATACTGTAACAGCTCTTCTTCAACTGTCAAAGTTGACTGTAAATGCTCTAACATCACTGATAGGCTAATTAACAGCATTCTGATAGGGGAACAGTTTGCGGCCTACCTTTCTTGTCTTTCCCCAGTAATACAACTTTTGGTTTGTACATGGGGGGTTCCACCAGGGTGGGCCTCATATCAGAGATACGGATGTCATTCGGAGAGCCGCCCATAGAATCCTGAGAAGAAATAAAAGTGTTATTACACCATCGTTATTTCTGAACAAAAGACAGAAACATAAAAACACACATACACCGCTTCTTTAACACCTTCACCGACTTAACTCGACAATCTTGGTGAGGTTCCTGAGTCAGGAACTAACTAAAGGACACAAATATAGTACATAACTGTTCATTATTGTAATGCTTGTATATATTGCACTCATAKTGTCTACAGGAACTGATATATTTTCTCTATTTCTCAGTGGGGTCCACTGGAGCATGTCCTATCTGTGACTTCCTGCTATCTTAGGGAACAGAGGGCAAGCTGTTTGCTTCAAGAGAACCTGCTTCCCACACCTGATGTCCCACATCTGCAGCCCTGCTCTGCTCACTGTTCCCCCACAGGGCAGGCTGAGGTTGCTGAGCGAGGAGACACCACCAGCCCAGGTTGCCTGGCGATCCCCAGGAACCACATCCCAAGAACACCCCCTACACAGCAGCATCTTACTGACATATCTGAATCTCACTCCATTTCCCGTCTCTGTCCTCCCTCCTGTTTTCCTAGCCAATTTCCATTTTTACAATGCAAATTAAGTGGCGCTAGTGTAAAAAGAGGCTGCAACAAGTTCCAATAGTTGTGCGGTATATGTTGTAAAAGCTATAATTTCATAAGCAATACAATCCATATCTATGATGGGGCTACTATGAGAGTTTAGCATGTTCAGTGCAGAAGATAAATGACACGCAACGATGCTGTCGTGTAACGGTTGCATTCAAAGCTCAATTTGATATATATGCCTCCGTTTCAAGTATTCAAAGGGATTCAGTCCATTTTGACAGCTGCACCGTTTTCTGCTTTGGGTAAAAATGCCACCTTAAATCACTCCCATGGTTATGTTTCCATAATTGACCAACACCTTCTCTGTGCCTGGGAGTAATTGACAAGGCAGGCTTGATGCTTTGACCACATCTCAAATGAATGCTTGATTAACTCAAAACAAACAGCTGTGTAGAAACTGTAGTGTGTGATGCCACTAAGTGCTAGAGTATGCCTTGGCACTGCCAATCTACTGCCCATTTGCACACAAAACTAACAGCTATATAAGCTACACTACAGTATACTGTATACGCTGAGTTTTACCAGTCATGATCCACAGACTTTGAATGAAACAATTCAAGTCCAGCTGTAGTACTGTACATTATATACGTTACAGATCAACATATCTTTGCAATAGATAGTGTGGCTGTTAGCTTTCTTTCATCCTCATGGTTCATGCTAGTCAGACTTCGTTTCTCCAGATGTTTCATAGCCTTTGTCAGGGTGCACAGAGGCAGTGTGAAGTCACGCCAGCCGAGCCATGGTTGAACAGACTGTCTAATGTCTGATCTCACAGCCACTTACTATGAGGCAGAAACAGGAAGAAGCTGTAACGGCCGATGATGTATTCTCTGGCTGTGGCAGCTTGGGAACCATGCGATGTAAAGAAATCTAAGCAAACAAACAAACACACATACAAACAAATAAAAAATGTAGAGGAATGGTTCTACAAATGGTTCTACAAAAAAAAGTATGTGTGAGGTAAAGAAGCATGGGTTATGGCATCAGCACCCCCACCCAGTGCCCCAGTTCTCATTGCGTCACCCAAGTGTCTCTTTTCCTGGAGCTTTGCGGAGGGAGACAGCATGAGGCAATCCAAAGCAGTAATGGACACAAAGTACACAGGACATTGCAACTCTGTCAAAGGGCATTGCAACTCTGTCAAAGAGAGGTAAAGATATAGCAGAGTTTGCCAAGCATAGGAGGACCTTCCAGCTTTAATGAAAATAAGCCGTTTCTAGCCGACACCTTGGAACCTATTTCCACTGGAAAAGGGATTCTATATGTATTTTCATTTTACAGGTAAAAAATACATTTAAAAAAATSCCCATATCATCTTAACTTAAATCTATGCTATGTTAAAAGGACTAACAACCAGCATAAGTGCATTTACACCCCTGATGTAAATGGCCCAAACCCTGGGCTCATATATATATTTAAAAATTGATTTAACCTTTATTTTGACATGGAGTCAATGCTGCAACCAAGGTCTCTTTTCAAGCACCACAATACACATCAAAATACAATAAACACATTAAACTACACATTCATATGCACAACAAAATACACATTATTATACACAATACGCGAAAAGAAAAACACAATCATAAAAAACAGACACATTCTTCAGTAAAAAGGTCCTCTAACAACAGTCTGAAATGCAGTAAAGGCGCCAATTGTGTAATGTAGATCATTCCACACATAAGGTGTAAGGAAATTATAGGCTGATTCACCTAACTCTCTAGACACCAAAGGAGTCTCCAGAGTTAACCAACCCTGTGAACAGGTTTGATAACTTGTCATTTTAAATCTTAATAGATACATTAAGTCGAAAGTTTGTGGAGCAGGGCTTTGTAAACAACAAGAGCGTAAGGATGTGATCTACGTGACTTCAAAGAGGTCCAGTCAACCTTCTATTAAAGAATACAGTGAAGAGTAATAAAACGAAGGGCGCTATGAAAAACGGAATCCAAGGGCAGCTAGAGGCAGCTGCACTTTGATAAATAGTATCACCATAATCAAGAACAGGTAGAAAGGTTGACAGCACAATCTGCTTCCTGCTGACTAGAAAGAGACAAGATCTGTCTCTGTAAAAAAAGCTAACTTTAAATCTTAGTTTCTTAACGAGCTCAGTCKTATGTTTTTAAAACAATCAATCATTGTCAATCCAAATACCAAAGTATTTGTATGCAGGGACTCGTTCGATTATAGAACCATTCGATGAGTAAAGATGTAATCCATCTGAGACAATCTTGCGAAAACTTGAAAACAACATGCATTTAGTTTTGCCTGTACGAGTTATAAAATCAGTAAAGGATCCTGCACAAGTGCAAAATCAGACTGTAGCCTTGTCACAGCCAGGTCAGCAGTCGGGCAATTGCGTACATAATAGTAACATCCGCATATATATTGGAAAACATTTTTTTACTGATTAACCAATAGCATTTATATAAATAGTGAAAATAACAGGTCCTAGTATCAACCCCTGCGGAACACATTTATGTAATTCAAGACTTAATCCCATCAAGCACGATGGCCTGAGCTTACAAAGAAATGACAGTAAGAAGATACAAGAGACAGTAGATATTGTATGTCCTGCTTTATTCATCTCCAGATGCTGGCCACTTGACTCTGGGAACAGGCGTTTAGAGATGACCTATTCAGATCTAGCCTCTGAATACCATTGACATTTAACACTGACCTTTGCTCTGTTTGTTCAACAGCCTCTGCTGTTCGTTGTACAGTATTTTTCTAGCCTTATCACAGCCAAAACTTCAGCGCCAGGTTACCCCTTGGGGACTTGTAAATGCACTAATACTTAACATTTGAGTTATGGCCGAGATAACTTCCATTTTAGCCACAATATGATATTATGCTTGCCCAAAAAATTCACCTTTTTGCACACTGCATTAAAAAAAACAATGAAAACAGCACCTCAGCAGACACTAACTCSTCTGCGTATTCAGAGAAAGAGAGCTAACGATTTAACAAAGACCCAGTTGAGGCCATCATGGGGGCTTTGAGGCTTCCAGATGAAAGGATCCTATGATCTCTGCAGGTTTTATTCACATCACCTCTAAAAAGCTGCTGAGCCACAATTCTATGGCCCTGGATTTAATACATCATCCTCTCAAGCTCTGTCATGCCTGGCAGTATGTCAAAAACACTGAAACCTCCCACTGGACAAAAATTTGTTGAATCAATGTTGTTTCCATGTCATTTCAAACCAAAAATTAAATGTGATGACGTAGAACCAATGTGGAAAACTGATTGGATTTGCAAAAAGTTATCAACGTAAGGGAATTTAGTCTTTTTTTCACAGACATTTGTACCTAAAGCCAATGACAGGGTGACATTTGTGACTCGTTTCGGGAAAATACGCCTTCACAGGAGAGGCAATGAACGTAATATTTATTTATTTATTTGAATCAAAATGCGTTTTCTGGAACACGTGAACTTTCATGTGCCTTAATAACAAATGTGTTTGCCTGTGAATACGAATACAATTGTTAAATTACGAGCCTAGTTGGTTTAGCCATGGAAAAAGACAGGAACCTTCCAGCTAGCCATGATTGGTTGAGGTAATGGATAGGCTGGACATGCCAGGAGATGAGTTCGGATTAGTCTGCCATGTAGTGCGCTTCTGTCTATAACAGGAGCTGCTTAGTATGTGTAAATGTGTCATTTTTCTAAAGTGGCTTTTTTGAAAGACATCACGAAGAACTGCAAAAGTGTTGATAAGGCTCTCCACTTTCTGGAGGCCCGAGTTTTGAAATCAGTGGAATGCCCGGTGAAAGCAGAGTATGATAGCTAAGGAGATGGAGAAAATTCAGGAGTTTGATTGCAAATACGGAGGGAGTCGAAAAGAGAACACAGAAAGCTGTCGTGGGCAACCATGGCATCTGTGACAGAGAGGGAGAAGCGTTCATCCATGTATACGGGTAAGATATTCAATATAGCTACATTTTCAGACATTGTACGTTTCAAATTAGGTCAGAAAGTCGGTTTCATTGCAAGTTAAAGCGTACTGTTAGCAAGCTAGCTAAAGTTCCRTGTATGATCTGTGTAGTAACATTACTCATATCTCAGAGCCATTTGCATTGCTAGTTATAGCCTAATGTTAGCTAGCTAGCTAACATTGAACCTAGCTAGTTGGTTAGCTTTAGCTACCTGTAGATTCATGCATGGTAGTAACATTATGATTTTGTATTATGATTAATTGTTTAGCAAGCTAGCTACATGTCTAAACAAAATACTCCACTAGTAACCATTTCCCTGTACCGTTTACACCTTCTGTATTCTGTGAACGTGACAAATAAACTTAGATTTTACTTGATATAGTGTGTGTTTAGCAGGGATGTTAATGTGAAGATCAACATGACCTGCACTAAAGTCAAATTAGGATTTAACGTTAGGCCAACGAGACAGTGTCCAAGTTCTAAAAATCTCCGGTAGAATGCCCTGCTTTTATTAACAAGCTAGAAACAAACCAAAACATTGTTAAGAAAGTTGCTTTTAATTACCTTGTTTGCTAGATTGACATACACTAAATTCATTT
Organism: Salvelinus sp. IW2-2015; assembly: GCF_002910315.2. Taxonomy (NCBI): domain Eukaryota; kingdom Metazoa; phylum Chordata; class Actinopteri; order Salmoniformes; family Salmonidae; genus Salvelinus; species Salvelinus sp. IW2-2015. The sequence continues at coordinate 15,251,337 of NC_036853.1, forward strand.
TTAAACGGATGGGTTTATTGGTGTTAAAATACACCAGTTATGCTATTTTGGACCATCATGCAGCCTGTTGTTTTTGTGTTTATACCTTTACATAACGACAATGACAAGTTTGATGTCAGACGACAATAGAATGTTCATGATGTCACTACAACAACTGTAGACATGTCTAGTATAAACCAGCCTTTAGTCATACCCACTGTTCAGAACATGGCCTCACATGTGAAATCCTTAAAGAGATGGGTGGGCCTAAGGCTTAATAGGGTGTGAACGATGCTGAATGGGTGTAGACAAAGAAGAGTTGTCCAGTAGGTCTACCTAAACATTTAAGGGCCATTTTCTCAAAAGTGGGGTTACAAGTTTATCAACTTTCAAAGCAGAATTACTTTCCCACTGTTCCTCAACTGTAGTGTATGATATACCATTTTCAACCTCCGAGTCTCTACTTTTATCCAATCTAAAAAACACAATTTCAAATTTTGCTACACAAGACCGAATCGAGCCAGTCGTTCACATTTTTGGTTGATTTCACATTAGTTGACAACTGACGTCTGCGCCCAGTGGGCTGAGCCTACATTAATCTATATCTTTCGAAATGATCTCAGTTCTGTCAGTGAAATAAGTTCCCACACGTTCAATACAACTGGTCTCACCTCTACCGGAACTCTCACGTTGAAACATTAGAGGCAACTGAGGACAACTAAATCTGACATAATCGCCTGAAAGGACCTTGAGGCTGCAGTATAAACATTTATGTCATTACTCCCTCCCGCATCGTGCCCAATACAAGCTGTTGTTTAGTTTTGTTTTCCTGGTGTTAAAAGAGCGTAATAAGTACAACCTTCTTAATAACATGTCCACAAAGAGATTGTTCCTGTACCTCTGAGCTCTCAGTCAGATCCTCCTTGTCCTTGCGCTTTGGGATGTCGATGGCAGAGTTGTGGATTACGCCCTGCTCTGTCATCTGAGTCTTGTTGAACTCTCTTTCTCTCTCTTTCATCTCTCTCTCCATCACCTGGAACAGGACACTCTGAGTGAAACATATTTATCCCATTCATCCAAAAATGTATAATCTATGCATTTGTTTTTGTACACATATATACATACAGTGGGGAGAACAAGTATTTGATACACTGCCGATTTTGCAGGTTTTCCTACTTACAAAGCATGTAGAGGTCTATAATTTTTTATCATAGGTACACTTCAACACTTCACTTCAATACAGGTAACGAGTTCAAACAGGTGCAGTTAATACAGGTAATGAGTGGAGAACAGGAGGGCTTCTTAAAGAAAAACGAACAGGTCTGTGAGAGCTGGAATTCTTACTGGTTGGTAGGTGATCAAATACTTATGTCATGCAATAAAATGCAAATGAATTACTTAAAAATCATACAATGTGATTTTCTGGATTTTTGTTTTAGATTCCGTCTCTCACAGTTGAAGTGTACCTATGATAAAAATTACAGACCTCTACATGCTTTGTAAGTAGGAAAACCTGCAAAATCGGCAGTGTATCAAATACTTCTTCTCCCCACTGTATATATATATGAATGAGCGAGAGCGAGATGGTATGTGTGGGTCTCTGGGTGTGTGGTGTGACCTGGCCTGTTACCTCTTTGGGGGGCATGGGCCAGGGGGGCTCATACTGTTCTTGTTTTCGTGACTCCATATTGGTACCAGAGCAGTTAGTGCTGAGGGGATGCTGGTTCTTGCCCACCATGTTCTGCACTGACTTCACCATGTTCTTCAGATCCTCTGGGTACGGTGTAGGGTAGCGCTTCAGATTGATCTCAACCTGGACAGAGAGGACGGGCAGAAATAAGCAGGAATAACCAAATAAAAACAGTGAGAAACGCTCAAAAAAAGTCCTATGAAACCTTGACTTTTCCAGAGTTGTCCTCTTCCTCCTTCTTCTCCTCGAACTCAAAGGCCACAGTCATCCTCTGCTGACGCTGCTCCTCCCATAAGGTGGGGTTGAAACTGTCACTGTCTGACTGGTAGTCTACGGAGGATGAGCAGAGAGACAGGGAGGTGTCACTGACTTATTGTGCACTGGTCTCACACTGACGCGATTCTGACATGCTCACTTCACCACCAGCATACAGTGCACTGGCACATAACCTGACCACCTGTCAACTCCCTCAAAGTAGAGGTCTTCACGGGTCCAACAGACCTGAAATTCCGAGATCCGAGCGGACCCAAGCGTCTAAGGCTCATAAACGCTGACTTCTGTTCGGATCTGGGTCGGGTCTGAAATAATTGCCACGGGTCTCAGGTATGTGCAATTCAAATGGATTTACCGACCGGACCCGATTTGACCCGTCCTCTGTTAATTTAATGTGTGAGGTGATGATAACTGCACAAGCTTGTAATCTGTGTCAGCCAATTGCAACTCAATAAAGCGTATAAGCTTATGTACAGCTGAACCTGCTTCCGGCTGCTCACCTCACGTGTGCCTGCTGTTGAGGAGAGAGAGAAAGAGAGAGAGAGAGAGAGAGAGAGTGAAAGGAGTCTTGGCCTAGGCTACTGTTGATTGTGAAGATATTTTTCATTTAAGTAAAACTAAAGTTAGAAGAGAAAGAGTATAGTGAAAAGAAGCCGACAAGGCAATGTCCTTGGGGACAAGTTTCAATATTGTAGTGGACAAAGATGATAAGAACGTTGTGTAACTGGAAATTTTAACTGTATGTGTCCACATAACTGAGTATGTGACTAACCTTGTGAAACTGTGAAACTATCCTATTATAATCTCCTGTTCTCGGGAGAATCATCCTGTGTTGCAAACCAGCTTGCTCATGTGTCCTTGTATAAAAGGAGAACTGACAGTCCCGCCCAAGAACAGGAAACGATAAACATATTTGCTTATCACCCAATGCTTCAGAATTCAGACTGTCTACACTGTGCAGTGCAACTCTGTTGTTCCCTCTGAGCTCAGAAATAAAGAACCTTAGTTTGACTTGGTCTCCAGCAAATCCTTATTTTATAATATCCACCACAGTTGGCACGGCCACATGGACTGTGTGCTATTCAGGTTTGATGGAATTTTCTAACTTTTATTTATTTACTATTATTATTGTTTATACTTGTTATTATTGGAGGCCTATTTAAGAATCTGTTTGTTTCATATTGTTGAGACATTTTCTTTGGTCAAATTAAGTTCCAACTGTAATGTTGTATTTGCCACAATATAATAGAATTACCGCTAGGCCTGGAGTTACTCGCACTTAAAGCATGAAAAGCAAAAACCAAAGAGGGAAAGATGCAAACTTAATTTAATGTCGCAATATAACAACCTGTTCGGATTTTCCCTATAAACAATGACTTGACTTACTTTGGATATTACCCAAATAAAGTTAAGACACTTTAGTGTGGTATGGCTATTATTAGGCTTAGCTACTGCAGGCCTATGAAGGTAGTGCACGAACTTGAGGTGAGGAGGTTTTAGGCCTACCAGAGTTACTCGTTTAATCTAACAGTATAATKCTTATCTTTATACAAAATATTCTGGTTGAAAATTAACGAATTAGCCCCCTTCTGTACGCCTATATCTGAGCAGACAAGTATAAAGAAATGCAGGTCGGTGTCGGAAACATGGCTCTGGCATATCTCTATCTTTCTCTCGGTCTCTCGAGGGCCTAAGCTTCTTCTCCTTTATATTATTTAAAAAATATATGAATATCATAGAGTGGAAGCCTAGACCTATTGGCCTAAATGCATGCAATGCCCTGATGCATTTAGCACATAAATCTCTAACAGCTGAACCGTAAAGTGGACAATTATTGTTTTAAGAAAGTAAAAACCAATAAAAAGATGGCTATAAAGTTTTGAATATGCTACACATCAAACAGTTTTGTCATTTGTTAGAGGTTTCTATACATCTTTCTCTTCGGATCTGAACGAGTCTCTCGGATCTGAACCAGCACGGGTCTGTTTGGGTCTGTTTTTCCACGGGCTCTTTCGGAACTGGTCTGACTTTCCTCAGGTCCATTCATCCACAACTTTTTGGGCCCGTGAAGACCTCTACCTCAAAGGGTAGTTCAGTGACACGTGCTCTGCACACGTACTACTATACATTACTAGAATGGATAACAGGGTATATCAAACACCATTAATTGTAAACACATATCCATGACACCTTAGTTATCACTAAATCACACAAGCGACGCTGATCCTCAACACAGGGGCCCCTCAGGGGTGCGTGCTCAGCCCCCTCCTGTACTCCATGTTCCCTCATGACTGCACAGCCAGGCATGACTCCAACACCATCATTCAATTTGCAGATGACACAACAGTGGTAGGCCTGATCACCGACAACAACGAGACAGCCTATAGGGAGGAGGTCAGAGACCTGGCCATGTGGTGCCAGGACAACAACCTCTCCCTCAACGTGATCAAGACAAAGGAGATGATTGTGGACTACAGGAAAAAGAGGACCGAGCACGCCCCCATTCTCATCAATGGGACTGCAGTGAAGCAGGTTGAGAGCTTCAAGTTCCTTGGTGTCCACATCACCAACAAACTAAAATGGTGCAAGCACACCAAGACAGTCGTGAAGCGGGCACGACAAAACCTATTCCCCCTCAGGAGACAAAAGATTTGGCATGGGTCCTCAAATCCTCAAAAGGTTCTACAGCTGCACCATCGAGAGCATTCCTGACTGGTTGCATCACTGCCTGGTACGGCAACTGCTCAGCCTCCGACCGCAAGGCACTACAGAGGGTAGTGCAAACGGCCCAGTACATCACTGGGGCCAAGCTTCCTGCCATCCAGGACCTCTATACCAGGCGGTGTCAGAGGAAGGCCCTAAAAATTGTCAAAGACTCCAGCCACCCTAGTCATAGACTGTTCTCTCTGCTACCGCATGGCAAGCGGTACCGGAGCGCCATGTCTAGGTCCAAGAGGCTTCTAAACAGCTTCTACCCCCAAGCCATAAGACTCCTGAACATCTGGTCAAATGGCTACCCCGACTATATGCATTGCCCCCCCCCCCCACGCCACGCCACGCCACTCTCTGTTGTCATCTATGCATATAGTCACTTTAATAACTCTACCTACATGTACCTACTACCTCAACTAACCGGTGCCAGCGCACATTGACTCTGTACCGGCACCCCCCTGGATATTATGTTATTTTTTACTTGGTCTTTAATTACTTGTTACTTTTATCTCTTGTTCTTATCCATATTTTTTTGAAACTGCACTGTTGGTTAGGGGCTCCTAAGTAAGCATTTCACTGTAAGGTGAACAAACACCTGTTGTATTCGGCGCAAGTTACTAATAAAATTTGATTTAATAGTAGTACTACATCCACTTTGAGGGAATAGTTGGCCGTCAGGATTTCCCCTCATGTCAGCATGTGTTACATGTCATTTCTACCTCACCCTCATCATGTCGTGGTTGCTGAGGGAACATGTAGTTGGTGAGGACCCTCTGCTTGGTCTCTGGATGAGCCTCGGTCTGGAGAGGGATCAGGGCCTTGGACTGCACACAGCACACATCATTAACTCTTCAAGTACCGCTGATACACAGGTATTACATCATTAGAATTCATCAGTAAATGTCAAGTAATTTCTTCCTAACAAAACAACACATAAGATCATATTTACCTGATTGTCTGATAACCAAAGAGCAGCTAGATCTTTTAGTTTTGTGAAAGTGAACGGAAGGTTTTTTAATCTGTGTAAGTGAGAAGAAGACAAAATAGGGAGTAAGAAGGCATTTCATCTAATTGAGTACATGTTTTGTTTATTAAACTTCAAAAGGTTACTTMATTTGCGATTAAATGTGAGAAGTGATTATGTGGAAATAATTCAGACAAGTGGCTTGAGCTCAACTTCACATCATTCTCCACAGAGTGTGTGAGAGGCACATTGTGTTCTGATGTGTTCAAGGACACAGATCGACATATAGTCCAATGTGAAAAGCCAAGACTATTCCTCTGCCAAAGACAATCACAGCCTGCCTGCCTCTGACTGACTGACACCCACCACACAGGAAAGTTAACCAACACACAAAGGGGAAAAGTAAGTTACCGTGGCAACACGCTCAGTGAACTTGGCTTTGACAACAGAAATCTGTCAGTGGGAGACTGTTGACGGCTACCGTAGGTAGAACGAAGCAGGGTTGGAGTGACTGGGTCCTCGTTCTGAGGAAGCCTATGTGGTTGAACGCTCAGCTCTGTGGTGTGTGGTGCCGCGTGTGGACGCAGGTCTGCCTAATGGGTGCCGTGTATTTAGTGATAGTATAGTTTAATTACCTTGGATCCAGTAAATCACTGGCAGAGCAACTAAACATCTCATAAAGAGCTTAATTAGCCCGGGGGCAGGGGAAGTGCTTTCTAATGTTGTGCAGCTATCTTAATGGGCCATTAGCAAAATAATAACCACTAGTTTATATAAACTCCTCAGAAGAATGTCCCATTCCACCTACGCGCTATGTAAATAAATAGACACACAAGCCTACAGTATTAAGCTGTTTCCTTATCAAGGAGAGTGTGAGGAACATATGGATTCACTGTGTGTGTGTGTGTGTGTGTGTGTGTGTGTGTGTGTGTGTGTGTGTGTGTGTGTGTGGTGTGTGGTGTGTGTGTGTGTGTGTGTGTGTGTGTGTGTGTGTGGTAACCAATAGTAACCTATTGTCGCTTAAATTGAGAACATGTAGCTTGGTCATCTGCCCAATCTCGTCAGGTAGAAACTCCAGCTTATTGGAGCGTAACGACATGACTGTCACATTCTTACAGTTCCCAATCTGCAACAAAAGGGAGGCAAGCATACATTTCAATGATCACTTTCCATCTTCCATGCACCAAACCACATCAATTACAGAAATACATGCATTGTGTGAGTGTACAGTGGGGTCTGGAATTATTGGTTCCCCTGATAAAGATGAGCAAAAAAGAATGTGTAATATAAATAATACACATAATGAGATGCACTATATATATACATAAAAGTATGTGGACACTCCTTCAAATTAGTGGATTTGGCTATTTCAGCCACACCCGTTGCTGACAGGTGTATAAAATTGAGTACGCCGCCATTGGACTTTGGAGCAGTGGAAACGTTTAACCATCTGGCAGTCCGTTGGACGAATCTGGGTTTGGCGGATGACAGGAGAACACAACCTGTCCCAATGCAGAGTGCCAACTGTAAAGTTTGGTGTTGGAGGAATAATGGTCTGGGGCTGTTTTTCATGGTTCGGGCTAGGCCCCTTAGTTCCAATGAAGGGAAATCTTAACGCTACAGCATACATTGACATTCTAAACAATTCTGTGCTTCCAACTTTTTGGCAACAGTTTGGGGAAGGCCCTTTCCTGTTTCAGCATGACAATGCCCCCCTGCACAAAGCAAGGTTGGTGTGGAAGAACTTGACTGGCCTGCACAGAGCCCTGACCTCAAACCCATCGAACATCTTTGGGGTGAATTGGAAAGCCCGACTTCAAGCCAGACCTAATCGCCCAACATCAATGGTCGACCTCACTAATGCTCTTGTGGCTGAATGGAAGTCCCCGCAGTAATGTTCCAACATCTAGTGGAAAGCCTTCCCAGAAGAGTGAATGCTGTTATAGCAGCTAAGGGGGGACCAACTCCATATTAATGCCCATGATTTTGGAATGAGATGTTCGACGAGCAGGTGTCCACATACTTTTGGTCATGTAGTATATATTGTATGCTCAAAAACTATATTAAAAATTATATTTGTTTTATACTAATACAATCGCTCTTGGTAAAGTTCATGATGCCATTGACCTTAACAAGGACCCCAGGACCAGTGGTAACAAAATAGCCTCATAACATCAAATATCCACCACCATATTTTACAGTACGGATGAGGTATGTTCTGCATATGCATTGTTCTTTCGAAGGCCAAACCCACCATTGGTGTGTCTGGCAAAAGAGCTCATGTCATCGGACCTGTTTTGCTCATCTTTATCAAGGGATTGAATCATTCCCAACCCCACTGTATGTGTATGTGTGTATAGGATCAGTGTGAGGTTATTGGTGTGGGACAGACAGACGTACCTCCCTGGGTAGTTCAACAAGGAAGTTCTCATCAGCAGAAAACGTGCGGAGGTTATGCAGGTAGCCAATGGTTGGGGGCAGGGACTCCAATTCATTACAGCTGCAGTCAAACTCCTCTAAAAGCGATAAACTGGGTAGAGATAGAGAGAGGAGAAAGAGTCCCTTAAGAATCCTTCGTGCCACAGCTACTTTCACTTGGTTAGTTATTGGTGTAAGAGCAACAAATTAATAGACGCAACATAACCAACACACTATCTACAATAATACAGGCAAAACAACCACAATTCTGCATAGATACTCTACTTCACATGTCTTTGATGTACCATGTTAATATTTGCATATCATTTTGTTAAGAACCTATCAAGCACAGACCTACTTCATTCGTCTGCTAAAAATGTGCTGTGAATTTTTGAAGTGGAACATTTAGATATATCATAATGATACAAATATTATTTCACTCAAACACTGAGGAAAAGCCACCGGTAGATTCATTTCAGCCACAGGTTGCATTATTTGTTGTTGACAGATGGAGCCTCAGATGTTTGATCCCTCCTTGGTGTCCATGGAAACAAATAATAATTGGGTTCCCTTTAAGACTAGATGCATCTAAGACATGTACAAGCTACAGAGGTGAAAATGGTCAATCAAGTGGATTCGTGAGAATCATGACAATATTCAAAAACCATGACTTGATAGAATGAGATATTCCTCTAGAAGGCAAACTAAAATTTAAAAAAACTGATTTGAACAAACTGTATTAATCCCACGAGGGGAAATGAATCATTGATTTTGCTGACTCCCTTTCACTATCAGTATCTGGTGGTGTAGCATCTCGTTTCAATCAGAATATAATCAACAGTATGCTTTTAAAAATATATATTGAATAGTATTCTCCAATTGAACTTCATGAATGACAAACTTCACTCTATATCTTATACTCTAAAGCCACAGTGTTTATTGAGTCAAATGCCCTTGCCTCTTTGTCACATTTGAAAGGACAATGGATTTGTAAGCAAAATCAACAACTGTCCAGCTTTAAAATGTCCTCCCACAGCCTCCAACAATTCTAAATTCAAGCTCCAACAGAGCGTATAGTGTACAATGTCAGTGTATATGACCAGGAGAGGACGAGGGGAAGAGTTGCCTCCCCTCACTGGACAGAGTTCATTTGTATTTATTGTACACACAGCAGAGTCATTAGCTCAACATTTGTCCCAGCTGGCCTCCCATATGCAGGACTTTCACTGGATACCCTTCCCTGGCTGGAACATACAGTACAGACAGGGAACGTTAAGGTGAGCACTTGCCTGAATAAACATGCTGTGGCGAGGAGGAACGTGTACAGGAGACAGTGATTCGCGGTCTACTTACCCTAATTTGGCGCGTCCACTAAGTGGCCCATTTTAGATGCATGTGAAATAACCACAACACACAAAACCGACCAATGACAAACCAAGAAAAAAAGGTGCACTGAAAACAGTATCACAGGCTTGGGGATAAGGATGAACATGACATGATGAGCTGTAAGTTGGTGACCCCTGACCTATTAGATCACAGTCTCAATGACAGGGCATGTTCAGAGTTGACCCACAGAATTTCCTCTGACTCAATATATTTTCCAGATTAAACTTTTGATATAATATATACAGCATATCATTAAAACAAATATATTAGGCCGGCTGTTGAAACTGCAATACTGGCACAGAGTCAACTCCTCTCAGACAGCCATATTCCACAACAAATGAATGGCACACACCCAAAATGTCAGTGCACATTTTGGAACAATGGCAAGCCGGAGGGGGGAAGAAAGAGAGAAAGAGAAAAAGAGAGAGAAAAAGAGAGAGAGAAAGAGAGAAAAAGAGAAAGAGAGAGAGATGGATAGATCTATCCATCTATCTCCTCTCAGTGCCGCCAACTGAGACACAATGTACTGCATCACTCTACTTGGTGTGAACAGTGATGGAACCAATCAGCGTTAGTCAATGTGAGGTGAGAAGGAGCAGCAAGGAGAAGGTGCCAGACTCAGCAGAGTTTCAGAACCCTTCTATCCACAGGCCGTGTTGAATACAGCTCAGCTCAGCAGCAAACCAGCGGCGGCGAAGACGAGATTCAACGTGTCAACTGGTTTTACCATCAAAATTGCTGTCTCTGACGCCTTTTAATTTGGTTATGCAATAGATGCCCTAAAATTGACTGCCATTCAGTTTCATGATAGATATTAACTAATAAACAAGACTTGGAATGTAGTTTAGCTTTTGGCGTAATAATTTCAAAACATTTTATTCAACTTGAGGGGAGTTCTGGGATTGCAATCTAAGAAGTGTATGTAAACAAAATAGTGCAATCGGTTTCATAATCGGTCTCACCTTCCAATGGTGTTAGGCAGTGAGGTGAGCTGGTTGTCATCCACTTTTAATGTTGTGAGTTTTTTCAACATTCCTGCAATAGAGACAAACACTCATTTGATTATTTAAAAAAAGGAACAAACAAAAAGAAAAAGCGAAGAACACAGTTAAAAGGAATTATTCAAACCCATTGCCAACATAATCCTCTTACCATTTCATTAATTTACAGACAGGAAATTATTTAAAAACTTACTAAGTACAAAATAACTTCATAGTTTGTGTAAATTAAATCCCAGGATTCAAACAAATAAATGTTTCACTCCAAATACAAAGGACATTTTAATGACGCAAGCCATTTGATTGTTAATGACAAAACAACTCAGGGAAATGCACTCTCAGATAACAACCTCCGAGAGGAGCCACCATGATGAATGCAGTCATTACAGAATTAATCATCCTCTCTCGGCCTTCTTTCCTAATCATCCTTTCTTGATCCTTTCTCTATTCTCTTTAACCAGGAGATACCATTGGACGCAGACGGGAGAGAGCAGAGACAATCTAACCAGGAGATAYCATTTGTTGCAGACGGAGGAGAGGTGAGACAATCTAACCAGGAGATACCATTTGTTGCAGACGGAGGAGAGCTGAGACAATCTAACCAGGAGATATCATTTGTTGCAGACGGAGGAGAGGTGAGACAATCTAACCAGGAGATATCATTTGTTGCAGACGGAGGAGAGCTGAGACAATCTAACCAGGAGATACCATTTGTTGCAGACGGAGGAGAGCNGAGGAGAGCTGAGACAATCTAACCAGGAGATACCATTTGTTGCAGACAGAGGAGAGCTGAGACAATCTAATCAGGAGACGCTATTGTTGCAGAGGGAAGAGAACAGAGATGTTCTATGGCCTCACCTATGGTGTCAGGCAGATGCTGCAGCATGTTGGAGGAGAGCAGGAGGTCCTCCAGGGACTCACAGCCAGAGATGTCAGTGTCCAGGCTTTCAATCCTGTTTTTAGCCAGGTCCAGGTAGCGCAGCTGCCTCAGCTTCCCTATACACTTCAGCAGCAGGGGAGGGAGATACATGGAGCGATGGATGTTAGAGGGGGTGGGAGACAGAGCAAAAAAGCAGGGGTTTGAGAGACAAAGCGAATGGATGTTAGAGGGGTGGGGGGAGAGAGAGCGGATGAGAGCGAGAGAGCGGGGGGAGAGAGAAGCAGAGAGCGAGAGCGGGGGGAAGAGAGAGACGAGAGAGCGAGAGAGAAGAGAGCAGGTTTGAAGAACATGGACAGATGGATGTTAGAGGGGGTGGAGAGAGAGAGAGAGACAGAGCAAAGAAAATAGGAGTTTGAGGGAACTTATTTCAAAGGTTGCCCTATGGTGGTGCATCACAACCCCATGCACTGACCCACATTAACTAACTAGCGCATCACTGCCCATACACAGACTTCATCAGCCAATGACAAATGACACAGACAGATAATGGAGGTGTAGGCCTACCCCAGGTGTCGCAGTGAGTTGTTGTCCATCCACAGCTCCTTTAGGTTATGGATCTGCTCCAGGACTTCAGGCTGAAACACCAAACACACACACATTACGTCTGGTCTAGAACAACCAGCGCAGGGGGCTGGACAGTAGAAATATCCCAAAACTAGGGCAGAGAGATAAGAAAGCCCTGGCAATTTTGTCTAATGGGCAGGCTGGCGAGTGTATGTAGTTTTAAGTAAAGGAAATGCGGTTTTAACACCAATCAATATAAGAAGTGAATAATCTCATGCCACAATACCAATAGGCATAATTACTAAACAAAGTAGGCATGTCAATGAGCATGCACAATGAGTGGTGCAAGAGTCGCTCCTCCAGATGTATTCAGAATATCTCACGTTCCGTATTCTATAATGGAAACGGGGTGTTTGAATCTCTCACGGGCCCCAGAGGGGGTAATGAACTATAGAGTACTGTGAGATGTGTTCGATACAGACGTGTGGAGAGGCCTAGCCAGACTGTGTGACTATCAGGACTAAAGGCTCTACCTGACTATGTGAAATCACTCCATTAGACCAGCCTGGAGACTAGGTTGACAGACCTCACAGTCCTTCATGCTGCCCTAATCAATTCCAATCTCTCTCATGCATTTCTTTTCGCAGCATGGTGTGGCTTTACTCAGTGGCGTAGCACAGTTTAACCGGGGCCCCCGCAAGGTTCGAGCAAGGACAGGCCTTTTTTTTGTCTATAACATTTTCTATGCCATGGGGCGTGGAGAAAAATGTGAAGTTTTATAGCTAATCTCTTGCTATTTTACACATTTTGCCATGACGCTGAGAGAAAATGTTGCTGTTTAAGAGCTAATTTCCTGCGATTATATACATATTGCCATGAGGCTAACAGAAAGATCATCAGCTTAAAGCAAATGTACTGTATTGGCCTATGACGTGTTCATATGCTATCTGGGGGGCTGGGGGTATGCTACGCCTGTGGTTTTACTAATCGATAAGGACTCCAAATGGTATTCTGGAATATTATCTATTATTTATTCTCACAGTTGTGAGGGTAGCTACAGTACCTTGTGTATTCACTAAAAAGTTGTGATGTTTTATTAAGTTTGGAAAGGGCATGCTCCTAAAAAACTGGATGTGCTTGTTTCAGTTACATCATTTGTGATAGAAGTTGATAGAATCTCAGGATGGAATCAGGCAAAACCTAACAACAACAAAAACAGGAGGTACACAACCACTTCCTAAAACAATATTGAAATTCCTACAGTATCAACAGAGCCTTTACAATATAGCAATCTAAAATCAAACTGATGCCATGCAAATTCTATTAACTACTGAACCAGAAATTGTTAGCAAACTTCAAACAAAAACGAATTAAGTTTCCTTCCCACCAAGGGTATAAACAAGGTTGACTGGCATTGGGTAATGGAAGAGCTGCTAAAAACTCTCTCTGTAGTTTCTACCTTCCCTCTACCTTCCCAAAACATCACACAAAATCTCCAAATCCCCATTAAACTCATGAAGTGTTGAGTGTAATATGAGTCACTACTCGCAATCTACAGTACAGTAGCGCTGGAGTCAGTACAGTAGCACCACACTGTTTTGCTTGTAAGTTTTAATGAGAAACAAAGAGAGGGGTTTGGTTGGCACCTTGTCCATATCTCCGGTTCTCTCCGGATAGAGATGAAACACTTGGTTAGTGCTCGGCGCCATGGAGCTTCCTGTGCAGAGGCATGTCTTCTTGTCAATCTTTGAAGCTCCGCGATGTAATTGCTGATGCCATCTACTGCTCTGCTCTCTACACCGGCCCTCTGAGCACCAGCTCCCCCCCCCCCCCCGMACCYCTCTACCTTCCCCAGGCAGGGACTAATTAGGAAACTTTCCTCACAGTACTCCCTGAATCACCCTCTATCATCACAGTGACACACACCTCAGCATCTGTTCTTGGCTCAGCTGGACCCACATGTGCTGAGGTCATCACCTCTGATGTTGCACTTCCCTGTAGTTCTGTCAGTGGCAGACATTTTTACATCTGCATCTTCTGCTTTGCATGTGCTTAGCCTAGAGTAAGACAGACAACGTTTTCAGTCTCATTCATATCAATGAGCTGCTTGTGCTGAATGTCTTCTTATGTCAAAAAAAAATCCTGGTCTTATACATGTAAATGTTTGCAGTTTAGTAAAACTGAGTATTAATATACAGCTTCTCAGCTGAAGACTGATTGCTACTAAAATAAGGCATGAGCTTAAATCAGTTGGAGAGAGCTTTCATCTAGCCTCTGGTCCAGTCAGCCTCTTAGAAGCTCTTTTGACTGAAAGCTGTCTCCCTCCACAAAACAATACCAGTAAACCAGGGTGGATAAAGTCCATTCATTATCAGGGCTGAAAAGCACTTACATAGTCTAAGATTCACCAGAAAAACAATCAGCTGAAGAAAATGCATCAGGCATGTTGGCACAAAGTATAGGGTAGACAAGGAAGCAACAACAGCTTAAGGAATGTGAGAAAATGCACTCTATTTTCCCTGGGCTTCAAAATCACCAGGCAATAAAGCTACACTAGAGGGTTCTATCTGAGGGGAATTGAGATGGCAATTGGTAATGTTGCTCACACTATCAGCAAAAATCAACAGGAGTCCTTGAATGGGGATGAGGTAGAGCAGTGGTTCCCAACCAGAGGCACTAGGACCACAGGGGGTACTGGCCCTATCCACCAGGGGTACTTGAGAAGACTCATGAGACCATAGGCCTACTGGTAAAATGCACATGAGGGGGTACTTCAGGCAGAGCAAAAATCAGTTGGTGGTAGAATATCTGAAAAGGGATGGGAACCACTGAGAGAATGAGATAGGTCATAAGTAGAGGGAGAAATGCTTGTATTTAAGTAGGGCACAGATTGGGAGTTCAGACTATTGTATGAGAAAGAATAGGAAAACATTGGAGTCATTCTGAGCTGAGTATTTGTGCCGGTCTGTCTTTCCCCTTGAGTGAGGAGGCGGCAGGTGCTGCTGTGTGCATGACAGAGGGCTCTGTGGAGGCAGCCCGGGCCTCACACTAACAGCACGTTTACAAATGCACAATTAAGGCATCAGTGGGACCTGTGGCACAGAGCATGTCATGCATGGCTTCAGCCAGCAGCTCTCCCCAGGGCTCCCCAGTCCTCAGCCCCAGTCCCAGCAGAGTGTGAGATCTTGTTAACCAGGGATGACTTGGAGACGTTACGTTACACCCTTGAAAAGCCTCCCTCCCTCCCTGAGCATTCTGCATCCTCACACTTCATATCGCCCCCTTCCAGATATCCCATGGATTGTTGGTCAATGACCATGCAGCATTTTGATCAAACCTTGCCCTCACAGTACCTCTCTAGTGTATCATCAATTTCCCATTCTGAGAACCTGGGAATAGTATGACTGTTCGTATCTCCCTCCTCTGTTCTATTACTCTGCTCTAATCTTGAGGGGTATACTACAATGCAGGATCAATGAGTTAGCCAGCTAACTGGCCTAAATATTCTGCAATCATGTTTACATTGTTTCGAAAGATAAGGTTGAAATGGGCATGGTCTCTTTGACTCAACTTCCAAAAACACATATCTAGGTTTAGCTTTCTTAATGAACCAGGAAATCAATAGTCATTTCTGGTTGTTTATCAAAGTTAACTGGCTAACTCATTGATCCTGCTTCCGGACCACTAATCAGTGAGATAAATACACAGAACACGGTCCAGAGAACAGCCAATAGGATGAAAAGGGAGGGTTAAAAGAAAGGTAAACTAGTCAAATCACTAGCTAAAAAAAACACAAATCATGGCTTACTCTTTGGTTTCAGACTCAATGTTTTCTCCAGACTCTGTGGTCATTTACCGCTTACAGACCAGGCGATTGATTTAGACAACCACTAAATTAATGTGACATGGCCAGCATCAAGCACAGTGCAGGGGGATAGGGCTGGATTGTTTGATAAATTCCCTGCCATTGTTTACTCCAGCTCCAACAGCCAATTAAAATGTGCTCGGTGGTGGGTGTCCTGATGTGCCAAGTTGTGCACATTTGAGCTACCCTAGTAAATAATGCATCAAGTGTACACACACACACACACACCAGCCTGCCTGCACACCCACCACCCACCCACAGGCACGCACTCACGCACACACAAATGCCTGCCCACCCAAACACGCACAGCGGGCGGGGGAGCAATGCTGGAGACCTAATGAGGGTGCAGAGCAGATTGAGGGGGGTCCTGCTCTGGCTTGTCCCCCAGGTCTTCTGGGCCATGGATGCCTGTGTGGTGAAAGCTGCTGTCCATGTGACTGGCGTCTTCAAACAGCCTCTTTTCTTACCAGTTCAGTGAATTCATTGCTTCCCAAGTCTAATCGCTCCAGCTGTGACAGTCTGTGTATTGACCTGCAGCAAACAAGAGGGAAGAGCCTCAGATTTTGGCATAGAAACAAAGTCCCCATTTAGAAAGGCCAATCACCAGCAACACTCCCTCCAAACCAGGCTTCCTGCAACTCTGCCATCCCAGAGGGGTATGGCATGCTAGCCAGACATCCCCACACATTCACATAATATTCACTGCACATTTAAACAGCTCAAATCAAAACAATGCAGTTAGTTAGTTAATGATTAATATAACATGAAACGGCTTTCTCCATTGCACCAGGCAACACCTCAAATTAGACTCGTTCATACATGCAATGTAATGTACACAATGTCAGCCGGGGAGAGCAATGTCAGAATGATTCAATCTAAGATGTTTTGCACTGCATTACTAGCTTATTGGCTTGGTATTGCAGAGGACCTTTGTCTTGAGTGGTGAATAGTGAGCGTCCATTGGTCAAATCACTAAAGCAGATACTGCTGTTTTATGTCATGATATAGAGCAGCTGGCCCACATAGCAATTAGTCAATTCCAATAATGATGTGAGAACAAACAGATCAGAACCCTCATGGCAGAATGTCTCCCCATCCTTCATAACATATCAAAGCCTATGTGTTATCTATACCCTTCCTCTAGGATACACTTCCCCTCCAATGACTCAACGGTAACATGATAAACTCATTCATTGAATGAGGACATTAAACTTATCGTCAAGGGGAAACACATTTCAGTTGGTTTACACAGATGAACAAACATCCCTTGCTGTGCCACAGCCGAGGTGGAAGAGGAGGAGTTTTACTTCATTCAACTTTGTTTCTCGTGTGGGGGATAAGTTTATTGGTCATGTTTGGATAAAAATAGTTTTCAATCAGGACAACTGAGGGAGCCAGCATGCACCAACTAATGTGAGCAGTGTGTGTGTCTGTCTCTGGGGCTTGCAGCTCAGCACTCTCCACTATGATAAATAGTAACATCATTGGCTGCGCTCCACTGGCTACACTGTACACACACGTTCCAACATGGGGCCTTCTTCACATTTCATTTAGACATCAAATAACAAGGCCTGAGCAACAGGCACTGGCCACAGCAATGCACAGTTCCCCTCTGACACATGCTACCCGTCGCACAGAGAGAGACAGATGGCTTTTACTTTAGAAGCTGCTATTTACCATGATCTCACACTAATCTGCCCATTAGAATTCCAGCCTGGAATGTTACTCAGGCTATTTGGCCACCGGGAGGTGTATATTTCTATTTGTACTTATTATGGATCCCCATTAGCTGCTGCCAATTAAGGCAGTTATACAATTTTWAAAACATAACACATTCACAACACATGAAGTGTGCCCTCAGGCCACTGCTCTACTACCACATATCTACAACATAAAAGCCATGTGTGTGTATAGCGTATATGTTATCGTGGTATGCATGTGTCTGTGCTTGTGTCTCTTCACAGTCCCGCTGTTCCATAAGGTGTATTTTTATCTGTTTTTTAAATGTAATTTTACTGCTTGCATGTGTTACTTGATGTGGAATAGAGTTCCATGTAGTCATGGCTGTATGCAGTACTGTGCGCCTCCCATAGTCTTCTTGACTGTGAAGAGACTTCTGGTGCCATGTCTTGTGGGGTATGCATGGGTGTCCGAGCTGTGTGCCAGTAGTTCAAACATGTCAAAACCTCTCAGAAATACAAGTAGTGATGAAGTCAATCTCTCCTCTACTTTGAGCCAGGAGAGATTGACCTGCATATTATTAATGTTAGCTCTCTGTGTACATCCAAGGGCCAGCCGTGCTGCCCTGTTCTGAGCCAATTGCAATTTTCCTAAGTCCCTCTTTGTGGCACCTGACCACACAGTCCAGGTGTGACAAAACTAGGGCCTGTAGGACCTGCCTTGTTGATAGTGCTATTAAAAAGGCAGGGATAGACTTCTCCCCATCTTAGCTACAGTTGTATCAATATGTTTCGACCATGACAGTTTACAATCCAGGGTTACTCCAAGCAGTTTAGTCACCTCATCTTACTCAATTTCCACATTATTCATGACAATATTTAGCTGAGGTTTAAGGTTTGTGTGGTGCAGGGGTAATGATAAAAATCGAAGCCTTCCATATGCAGTAGTATCTTGGGCAGGGTTGGATGATTCATAGGGGCTGTATGGGCATGTTGGCTGCTAAAACTGTCAGGGCTTTCATTAACAGACACGTTTCATGGTTACATCAGTGGCTTCTCCATAAGAGAGAGGGGACAGATCTGAGGTGGGTAGGCTGGCTAGAGTGCAATGGGAAGAGGGATATCATTTATTTGAGATGCTTGGGGAAAACACAGACATTGTAATAAAGGACTCTACTAACATGTGGATAGCTAACACTCAAAGAAAGTTCAGCATGATAGTTCTCTCTATTTGCAGGAATCAGTGATATTGGCTGCAAGTTACCCATGAAGTTCAGTGAAAAGTATGTTGGCAAAGAGCAAAGTTTATTTTATTTTGACCTTTCCTTTCAATCCCATGATCAAATACGCCTCTGTAGCTAACACTATCTGCCCAGGTGAGGTGAGGTCTCTGTGTGCTGAGTCACTCACTTTGGCATCGTTTTCAGGTGGTTCTCTCGCAGTTCCAGGATCCGTAACTTGGAAAGTCTGAAAAGTAGAGGATGTCAAAAACACACGCATCCACAATACAGAAAACAGATTTTTCCATCTCAGTATTAATACATGTTAATGCTATGCATAGGACAGTAAAACATGACAGTAAAACATGACACCCCAACCTTAAATTCCATTACACTGAGCCCAAGAGTAATACCACTGCTGTTTTGATAAATCCTGACTTTTTCTCCATTCATCATCAATCCAGATAGGAGATGCTGCTAAGTGACAGATCGAATTGACTGGGGGGGGGGGGGGGGGTGGTCCAAAGTAGGGGAGGTTTGTAAAACAATTTGTTTGCTTTGGGGAGGGTTGTGTATTTTTTGGAGTGGCATAGGGTAGGGTAGTACGTTTTTTCCCTGGTTACATTAGCTCTCTGCTCGTATTTTTCAATAAACAACGCTTGACTTACTTTTGATATTACCTAATAAAGTTTAGAATATTTCTTATGGTTTAGTATGGTGTAGCTATTATTAAGCTTTAGCTACTGCAGGCCTATGATATGAAGGTAGTTCGCCCCGGTGCTTCAACTGACTCTAACAGTTGAACTGTTTCAGACTACCTCTATCTATCAGCGCCTCCATGCTCTGGACACTACGCTGACAGACACAGCAAACCTTCTTGCACAGCTCACATTGATGTGCCATCCTGGATGAGCTGCACTACCTGAGCCACTTGGTGGGGTTGTAGACTCCGTCTCATGCTACCACTAGAGTGAAAGCACCGCCAGCATTCAAAAGTGACCAAAACATCAGCCAGGAAGCATAGGAACTGAGAAGTGGTCTGTGGTCACCACCTGCAGAACCCCTCCTTTATTGGGGGTGTCTTGTTAATTGCCTATAATTTCCACTTTTGTTCTATTCCATTTGCACAACAGCATGTGAAATGTATTGTCAATCAGTGTTGCTTCCTAAGTGGACAGTTTGATTTCACAGAAGTGTGATTGACTTGGAGTTACATTGTGTTGTTTAAGTGTTCCCTTTATTTTTTTGAGCAGTGTATATGCCCTGATGCATTTCGTGCTGATCTCTGACAGCTGAACCGCGGGGTGGACAATTATTGTTTTAGGAAAGTAAATGTGGCTCATTTGGCCAACATCCCTCGTTTATTGATGGCGCTGGCTGCGCTAGGTTGGATCTGAATGTATATCGATGTCCATAAAATTTCTTAAATGTCAGGTAAATTAAAATATTCCCTGTCATGTTATCTGGTGGCAAACTCTGAAATGGCATATTGTTTTTATGAAGATGTTAGAATATTCACATTCAAATCTGTTACCAATTGGATGGAAACCTAGCTATAAACACATTAAAGACTCTGGCAAGAGTCCAGTGTACCTTTGATTATGCCTGCACATCATGGTTCACCAGCAGCCCCAAACATCTAAAGAATAAGCTACCAGCCAAACAAGCGTGTAAGAATTGTACTTAAACTTGCCCCTCATACTCATCTGGAGGTTGAGAATGTTTTCGTCTCTATCTCTGTAATGTGTCTGTATATATTTCATTGTATATGTATTTAGGTAAAAAATAGCGAACACAATGGAAATAAATCCCAGATCAATCAATAATTCAATCCAAACTGTGCAGCAGGCGCTTGGTGAATGGAAAAAGACATCTGTTGCAAAACACCAAAAAGTTGAATGACATTCAGAGATTGTCAAGCAAAGCCTTCGATATTGGGTATCAAAATGTTGAAAATCTGATTTTCCCCCAGCTGATCACTGTCTGCAGACGGCTCTGATCGTAGGCTAATGAAACAGGCAGGGAGAGAGTCTGTGGTGGTCGGCGAACGCTCAACCTTCTGACCCGTAGCCCTGTGTGGCATCGACTGGGCCACAAAAGCAAGCTGAAGTGGCAAAGTCGATATCCACGTTCATAAACACATGGTCGCTACAGTTATTGTTATTTGTGGTCATAAATATTATTTTGAGTTAATTCGATGAAGAGGTAGGGTGTTCAATTAAGGGTCATGTGAAAATATTTATAACTTTGGGGAGGGGGGTGAATTTTTGTTTTAGGACACCTTGAGTTGGACGGCCCCTCGCCCCCAGTACATTTAGATCTGTCCCTAAACCATTGCTTTATTCATGCAAGCCCCAGGCAAGTGACGTTTACAAGGCGTTGTGTGCAGAGAATGAAGAACAGTCTGTTTGAACCCACCCAGGCATACTGGTAACTGAATAAAAGCTCCTATCCAATCCATACACAGAGGGCCTCTCCTTCTGCAACTGAGGGCCCTAGGCCCCACAACACCAGAACATGGGAGGCTATAGGCTGAACTCACCTCCCAAAGTTGGCGGGGAGGTATTCCAGAAAGGCATCGTTTAAGAAGAGCTGTGTCAGGTTGAGGAGCTGGGTGAAGCCCTCTGGGAGCCTACAGTGGAGAGATGGGCAATGAGAGGGACGGAAAGGAAGAGAGAGAAAGAATCCCTGTGCAGATGTCATCACAGTACAGTACCCCTTGGATATAAAAAAATTACACAGCACGGAATAAGTACAAAAAGAAGCTCCTCAAGGACAATCCAGAGATACTATTTGCTGACCRCTACAAAGAGGGGAACGTAAGCAACTTCATTTTCCACACAGACCATCCCCTGGCATGGCACAGTGCTATAAGACCACACTACCCCTATCTCAAGAGAGAGGGTATTGGCCCAGGGTGGAAACTCAGAATACTAGACATTGAGGAAATTGAAACAACCTCTGTCAACATGTATAAGTCTGGGACAGTAATGGTTCAGGGCATGCTCAAGCAGTTCCAGCAGGACTTTTACGGGATCAAAGAGAGAGCACATCAGGAAAAGCTCTCTCTCGGTGACGATTCCCCCATCCTGGGTCTGAGTCTGATCACACCTCTTCAAACTGTCCTGCAGACGAGGATAGTCACCCTCCCAGCACTGAACACACCCAGGTCCCACAACTGCACTGCTCCTCCATCATTGAAAGGAATGAATTCACAGAGCTGGAGAGAGACATGGAGCTCAGAGATTTAGTCCACACTATCCAGACAGAACAGACCCACAAAACAGATCACCACAACAACAGAGAAACACATGGCACAGCTAACAGCAGTGAAGGAGGAGGGAGAGAAACACATGGCACAGCAGTGAAGGAGGAGAGAGAGGCACACATAACAGCACTGGAGGAGGAGGTGAGAAAGCTGAGGTGTTACAGACACTCCCCCAGAGAAGCCAGCAAAACAGCCTACCTCAGACCCGGACCACAACACCACAATGGGACCGACAACATAGGACCCACCAACCCAACAGACCCCACCCCCTCCTAACAGCCCCCGTCAGCTCCACCGATAGCTCTCCTGACAACCCCCACACATCCATTGAGGACACACAAAAGCCAGAAATGGTGCTCCTCATTGACTCAAATGGCAAATACATTCAAGATAATAAACTTTTTCCCAAACAGAAACTGGCTAAACTCTGGTGCCCAAACACTAGGCATGTCCTAGAGCTGTTGTCAGAGGACAGACTAGGGTCCCCCAGCCACATTATAAATCACACGGTCACAAATTACCTGAGGGCCCAGCAGGAAAGGATGGCCACAGCACTCAACGGAGTGATTGAAAAAGCTTCTTCCACTTTCTCCAACGCACAAGTGGTTATCTCCACCCTGCTATCACGAAAAGACATTCACCTTGCCACCATACAGCGGGTGAACGCAAGCATTTCCCGTGACTGTGCCTCAAAACCTAATGTCTACTTGGCCCACCATTCCACCCTGGACTTGAACAACCTTTACCACCAGGTCCACCTTTACAAGGCAGAAATCCCAACTTTTGCCAGGACCCGGAAGGACATCACCCTCAACCGCAGCCCCAGCACCTCACACAGGAGCAGCGAACACCCTGCCCAGACCAGCGAGACACCCTCCCAAACCTGCAAGACCCTCTCCCGAAGGACCTGCACCAAGAGGATCTACACCCAGACCACAACTTCACGAGCCACACCCCAACCAGCTGATACCATCCCAAACAAACCCTGGCCACACCCTATATAGCCCCCCCCAGATCAGACCTATGCCCCTTCTGCCACCCCCCCAACCTGGAATATACAAGGTCTGAGGTCATCTGCCTTTGGCCTAAAGAGCAGGAACCCAGACTTCATCAAAGAAATTGGAAATAGAGACAGTGTCATCCTACAAGAAACATGGTATAGACGAGACGGACCAACTGGTTGCCTTTTAGGTAACAGAGAGCTGATAGTCCCATCCACCAAACTACCAGGTGTTAAACAGGGAAGAGACTGAGGGGGTATGCTTATTTGGTATTTTTCAATTTTATTTATTTAACCTTTATTTAACTAGGCAAGTCAGTTAAGAACAAATTCTTATTTTCAATGAGGGCTTAGGAACAGTGGGTTAACTGCCTTGTTCAGGGGCAGTACAACAGATTTTTACTTTGTCAGCTCGGGATTTGATCCACCAACGTTTCGGCTACTGGCCCAACCCTCTAACCACTAGGCTACCTGCCGCCCAGAGCAGACCTAACCAAATCTATTTAATTAGTAAAAACAGGAACATTTTACATATGTCTAGAAATTAATAAGGAAATTATCTCAACAGAGCAAAATGTCCTCATGTGTGCTACCTATATCCCCAATAGAATCCCCATACTTTAACAATGACAGCTTCTCCATCCTAGAGGGGGAGTTCAACCATTTCCAGGCTCAGGGACATGTACTAGCCTGTGGCGACCTAAATGCCAGAACTGGACAATAACCTGACACTCTCAGCACACAGGGGGACAAACACCTACCTGAAGGTGACAGTATTCCCTCACAAATATGCCACCCTAGACACAACTATGACAAAACAACCCCAAAAAATGGGTCACAACTCCTGCAGCTCTATCGCAAGCTGGGTTTGTACATAGTCAATGGTAGGCTTCGAGGAGACTCCTATGGTAGGTACACCTACTGCTCATCCCTTGGCAGTAGTACTGTAGATTACTTTATCACTATTAGCAGTTGATGTTATTCTTCAATAACACAGACCCCAAAGTAAATCAGGGGGAGAAAAATAGGTTTATTCAAATAGAACAAATCATAGTTGTTATGCTGGGAAGTAGACGATCATTCTTCCCTGTCCTCAGTGATTCTCCCCACAGAACTAAGTGCCAGGATGTAGTTTTATACCCCCAACCCTAGCCTGTGGTTGACCAATTAGAATTCCTGGCAATAACATTGGGCCAATGGCCAGATAACAAGTATCCTATTTCAGGCTCAATGTATGGACAATTTGAACCAATGAGAACTTGCCACATGTAGCTATGAGTCCCGGACTGACATTCCTCCCATGTCTCTGACACATTAATCATTTAATCCCTATTACAGAAAAACAACTATTTCCACTGATTGTTAATTCCCTCTTGACCTTAAGTCCTCTGCGTTGTGTATTTATCTTAAAATATTATTACATCAGTGACCTCAAATCAGAGTCTCTCAGAGCGTTCATAGTCAGGCCATTAACACCCCTATCAGATCACAGCAAAATCAATCTACTTAAACAGAGCAATACTCAATCATGAGGAGGCATCAAAGTCAAAATAACTGCATATTAAGAAATGCTATAGATGGAAAGAAAGTAGTGTAGAAACCCACCAAAAAACAATTAGGCAACAACAAATTCAATCCCTTTTAGACAACTTCCTGGACAAAACATTTCACTGTAATAGTGAAGGTGTAAACTTGGCAGCATAATGCCTAAACAGTATATTTGACCTTTCAGCTTCCCTATCAAATCTAAAGATTTCAAGCACAAAACCTAAGAAAATCAACAACAATGACAAATGGTTTGATGAAAAATGCAAAAACCTAAGAAAGAAATTGAGAAACCTATCCAACCAAAAACAGAGACCCAGAAGACTTGAGTCTATGCTTTCACTATGGGGAATCAATAAAACAAAACAGAAATACACAACAGAAAAAGAAGGAACAGCATGTCAGAAATACACTCAATGTAATTGAAGAATCCATAGCATCTAACCACTTCTGGGAAAATTGGAACACAATAAACTAACAACAACACAAAGAGTTATCTATCCAAAACAGAGCTGTGTGGATAAACCACTTCTCCAATCTTTTTGGCACTATAACAAAGAACAAACAGCAAAAACATATACATGATCAATTACAAATCTTAGAATCAGCTACTAAAGACTACCAGAACCCACTGGATTCTCCAATTACACTGAATTTTTTTATTTTTTATTTCACCTTTATTTAACCAGGTAGGCAAATTGAGAACACGTTCTCATTTACAATTGCGACCTGGCCAAGATAAAGCAAAGCAGTTCGATACATACAACAACACATAGTTACACATGGAGTAAAACAAACATACAGTCAATAATACAGTGAAAAATAAGTCTATATACAATGTGAGCAAGTGAGGTGAGATAAGGGAGGTGAAGGCAAACAAAATATATATAAAAATAAATAAAAATATACAAGTAAAAAAACACTGGAAGGTTGGTTTGCAGTGGAAGAAAGTGCAAAGTAGAGATAGAGATAATGGGTGTGCAGGCAAAAATAAACTAAATGAATACAGTAGGTAAAGAGGTAGTTGTTTGGGCTAAATTATAGATGGGCTATGTACAGGTGCAGTAATCTATGAGCTGCTCTGACAGCTGGTGCTTAAAGCTAGTGAGGAGATAAGTGTTTCCAGTTTCAGAGATTTTTGTAGTTTGTTCCAGTCATTGGCAGCAGAAGACTGGAGGAGAGGCGGCAAAGGAGGAATTGATTTTGGGGTGACCAGAGAGATATACCTGCTGGAGCGCGTGCTACAGGTGGGTGCTGCTATGGTGACCAGCGAGCTGAGATAAGGGGGACTTACCGAGCAGGGTCTTGTAATGACCTTGGAGCCAGTGGGTTGGCAACGAGTATGAAGCGAGGGCCAGCCAACGAGAGTGTCAGGTCGAGCGTGGTGGGTAGTGTAAGGGGATTTTGGTGACAAAGGTGGCAACTGTGGTAGACTGCATCCAATTTATTGAGTAGGGTATTGGAGCTATTTTGTAAATGACATCACCAGGTCGAGGATTGGTAGGATGGTCAGTTTTACAAGGGTATGTTTGGCAGCATGAGTGAAGGATGCTTTGTTGCGGAATAGGAAGCTAATTCTAGATTTAACTTTGGATTGGAGATGTTTGATGTGAGTCTGGAAGGAGAGTTTACAGTCTAACCAGACACCTAGGTATTTGTAGTTGTCCACATATTCTAAGTCAAAGCCGTCTAGAGTAGTGATGTTGGACAGGCGGGCAGGTGCAGGCAGCGATCGGTTGAAGAGCATGCATTTAGTTTTACTTGTATTTAAGAGGCAATTGGAGGCCACGGAAGGAGAGTTGTATGGCATTGAAGCTCGCCTGGAGGGTTGTTAACACAGTGTCAAAAGAAGGGCCAGAAGTATACAGAATAGTGTCATCTGCGTAGAGGTGGATCAGAGACTCCACCAGCAGCAAGAGCGACATCATTGATGTATACAGAGAAGAGAGTCGGTCAAAGAATTGAACCCTGTGGCACCCCCATAGAGCTGCCAGAGGCCCGGACAACAAGACCCTCGCGATTTGACACACTGAACTCTATCAGAGAAGTAGTTGGTGAACCAGGCGAGGCACATCATTAGAGAAACCAAGGCTGTCGAGTCTGCCGATAAGAATACGGTGATTGACAGAGTCAAAAGCCTTGGCCAGGTCAATGAATACAGCTGCACAGTATTGTTTCTTATCGATGGCGTTACGATATCGTTTATGACCTTGAGCGTTCTGAGGTGCACCCATGACCAGCTCTGAAACCAGATTGCATAGCGGAGAAGGTATGGTGGGATTCGAAATGGTCGGTAATCTGTTTGTTAACTGGGCTTTCGAAGACCTTAGAAAGCAGGTAGGATAGATATGGGTCCTGTAGCTGTTTGGGTCAAGAGTTGTCCCCCCTTTGAAGAGGGGATAACGGCAGCTGCTTTCCAATCTTTGGGAATCTCAGACGACACGAAAGAGAGGTTGAAGAGGCTAGTAATAGGGGTGGCAAACAATTTCAGCAAGTAGTTTTAGAAAGAAAGGGTCCAGATTATCTAGCCCGGCTGATTTGTAAGGGTCCAGATTTTGCAGCTCTTTCAGAACATCAGCTGACTGTATTTGGGAGAAAGAGAAATGGGAAAGGCTTGGGCGAGTTGCTGTGGGGGGTGCAGTGCTGATGACCGGGGAAGGGGTAGCCAGGTGGAAAGCATGACCAGCCGTAGAAAAATGCTTATTGAAATTCTCAATTATAGTGGATTTGTCGGTGGTGACAGTGTTCCTATCTTCAGAGCGGTTGGAAGCTGGGAGGAGGTGTTCTTATTCTCCATGGACTTTAGTGTCCCAGAACTTTTTGGAGTTTGTGTTGCAGGAAGCAAATTTCTGCTTGAAAAAGCTAGCCTTGCTTTTCTAACTGCCTGTGTATATTGGTTCCTAGCTTCCCTGAAAAGTTGCATATCACGGGGGCTGTTCGATGCTAATGCAGAACGCCATAGATATTTTCTGTTGGTTAAGGGCAGTCAGGTCAGGAGAGAACCAAGGGCTATATCTGTTCCTGGTTCTAAATTTCTTGAATGGGGCATGCTTATTCAAGATGGTGAGGAAGGCTTTTAAAAAATATCCAGGCATCCTCTACTGACGGATAAGATCAATATCCTTCCAGGATACCTCGGCCAGGTCGATTAGAAAGGCCTGCTCGCTGAAGTGTTTCAGGGAGCGTTTGACAGTGATGAGTGGAGGTCGTTTGACGCTGACCATTACGGATGCAGGCAATGAGGCAGTGATCGTTGAGATCTTGGTTGAAAACAGCAAGAGGTGTATTTGGAGGGCAAGTTGGTTAGGATGATATCTATGAGGGTACCGTGTTTACGGAATTGGGGTGGTACCTGGTAGGTTCATTGATAATTTGTGTGAGATTGAGGGCATCAAGCTTAGATTGTAGGATGGCTGGGGTGTTAAGCATGTTCCAATTTAGGTCGCCTAGCAGCACGAGCTCTGAAAGATAGATGGGGGGCAATCAGTTCACATTGGTGTCCAGAGCACAGCTGGGGGCAGAGGGTGGTCTATAGCAGGCGGCAACGGTGAGAGACTTGTTTTTAGAGAGGTGGATTTTTAAAAGTAGAAGTTCAAATTGTTTGGGAACAGACCTGGATAGTAAAACAGAACTCTGCAGGCAATCTTTGCAGTAGATTGCAAACACGCCCCTTTGGCCGTTCTATCTTGTCTGAAAATATTGTAATTAGGGATGAAAATGTCAGAATTTTTTGGTGGTCTTCCTAAGACAGGATTCAGACACGGCTAAAACATCCAGGTTGGCAGAGTGTGCTAAAGCAGTGAAACAAAACAAACTTAGGGAGGAGCTTCTAATGTTACATGCATGAAACCAAGGCTATTACGGTTACAGAAGTCATCAAAAAAGAGCGCCGGGGAATAGGAGTGGAGCTAGGTACTGCAGGGCCTGGGTTCACCTCTACATCACCAGAGGAACAGAGGAGGAGTAGGATAAGGGTAGCGCTAAAAGCTATGAGAATTGGTCGTCTAGAACGACTAGAACAGAGAGTAAAAGGAAGTTTCTGGGGGCGATAAAATAGCTTCAAGGAATAATGTACAGACAAAGGTATGGCAGGATGTGAATACAGTGGAGGTAAACCTAGGTATTGAGTGATGATGAGAGAGATATTGTCTCTAAGAACATCATTGAAACCAGGTGATGTCATCGCATATGTGGGTGGTGGAACTGAGAGGTTGGATATGGTATAGTGAACAGGGCTAGAGGCTCTACAGTGAAATAAGCCAATAAACACTAACCAGAACAGCAATGGACAAGGCATATTTACATTAAGGAGAGGCATGCTTAATCGAGTGATCATAAGGGTCCAGTGAGTAGAGGTTGGTTGGGGTCACGGCGATCCAGACAGCTGGCCGGGTAGATGGCTATCAGTAGCAAGATAGCATAGGATGGAAGTCTATTTTTAGACACCTCGTGCGTTTCGTCGGTATTAGTGGGTTCCGTGTGGTAGAGGGATCAATCCAATTGGCAAAATAGTTATAGTGACCCAAGAAAAATTGTCCGATATACTTATTCAGATAGCAGCCGATAAGACAGCTAACGATTAGCGGGCCCCAGATGAGCGTTCAGGTAACGTTGCGACGGAGGTGCAGTTGGATAACTCCCTCGGGCAGATAATGTCGGCAGTCAGTCGTGAAGGCCCGATGGGGCTCCGCATCTGCAGCAACAACAACAAAAAAAACGGGTCCGGATAGGTGACTGTAGCCCAGGAGTGGCTGATGGAACTCCTCAGCTGGCTAGCTCCGGAATAATTTAAGTTTGCTCCGGGATCGACGTAAGCCAATAGTCACACGGTTTGCAGCTAGCTAGCTGTAAATCAAGGTGCAAACGTCCAGAGCCTGCGGCTGAAATCCGGGGACACTGAGAAAAATAGTCCCGGTATGCTCCGGTCCGAGTCGCGTTGCACAAAAGTGCCGATAGATTATCGAGCTAAAGGAATAGCTGAAGACCACAAACGTGGGCAGCTGAAACACCAACGCTAGCCAGCAAACCGGCTAACTTCTAGGCAGCTTCAGATCAGCTACTGGCTAGCTTCTAGTTAGCTTCTGGTTAGCCTCTGGCTAGCCTCTGGCTAGCTTCCACTGTGGATTTTCAGATTTGAGGTAAATAATACTTTTTTTTTTGTAATTTGTGAGGCGGGTTGCAGGAAAGCTTTTGTAGTTGAGTTCTTGGATAATAAAATATATAAAGATATGCGAAGAAAGGTGTAAATATATATATATACAGGACACGACAAGACGAGGACAAAAAAAAGAACGTCTGAACTGCTATGCCATCTTGGATGCATGAATGAACAACAGGACAAAATACAAACCCTTCCAACCCAAAAAGGCCTGTGATGTTGATGGTATCCTACATGAAATGAGGAAAAAAAAAGTTGACTCCAATAACTACCATGAGATATGCGTCAACAACAACCTTGGGAAAATCCACTGCAATATCATTAACAGGAGACTTGTACATTTCCTGTGAAAACAATGTACTGAACAATGTACTGAACAAATGTCAAATTGGATGTTTACCAATTTACCGTATGACAGACCAGGTATTCACCCTGCACACCCTAATTGACAAACAAACTAACCAAAACAAAGGCAAAGTCTTCTCATGCTTTGTTGACTTCAAAAAAAGCTTTTGACTCAATTTTGCATGAGGATCTGCCATACAAATTGATGGAAAGTGGTGTTGGGGGAAAACATATTACATTATCAAATCCAAGTACACATACAACAAGTGCGCAGTTAAAATTGGCAAAAAAACACACACATTTCTTTCCACAGTGCCTTGGGGTGAGACAGGGATGCTGCTTAAGCCCCATCCTCTTCAACACATATATAAACAAATTGGCAAGAGCACAAGAACAGTCTGCAGCACCCAGCCTCAACCTACTAGAATCTGAAGTAAAATGTCTAAGGTCTACTGATGATCTGGTGCTTCTGTCCCCAACCAAGGAGGGCCTACAGCAGAACATAGATGTTCTGCACAGATTCTGTCAGACCTGGGCCCTGACAGTAAATCTCAGTAAGACAAAAAATAACAGTGTTCCAACAAAGGTCCAGTTTCCAGGACCACAAATACAAATTCTTTCAAGACACCGTTGCCTTAGAGCACATAGCAAACTATACATACCTCAGCCTAAACATCAGTGCCACAGGTACTAACTTGCACAAAGCTGTGAACGATCTGAGAGACAAGGCAAGAAGGGCCTTCTATGCCATCAAAAGGAACATAGATTTGACATACCAATTAGGATCTGTCAAAAAATACTTGAATCAGTTATAGAACCCATTGCCCTTTATGGTTTTCACAAAATGGGACAAACACCAAATTGAGACTGCATGCAGAATTCTTAAAAAATATCCTTAGAGTACAACGTAAAACAACAAATAATGCTTGCAGAGCATAATTAGGCCGATACCCACTAATTATCAAAATCCAGAAAAGAGACGTTAAATTCTACAACCACCTAAAAGGAAGCGATTCCCAAACCTTCCATAACAAAGCCATCACCTACAGAGATATGAATTTTGAGAAGAGTCCCCTAAGCAAGCTGTTCCTGGGGCTCTGTTCACAAACACAAACAGACCACACAGAGCCCCAGGACAGTAACACAATTAGACTCAAATAAATCACGAGAAAATAAAAAGATAATTACTTGACACGTTGGAAAGAATTAACAAAAAAACTGATCAAACTACAATGCTAATTGGCCCTAAAAAGAGAGTACACAGGGGCAGAATACATGACCCCTGTGACTGACCCAAAATGAAGGAAAACTTTGACTATGTAAAGACTCAGTGAGCATAGCCTTGCTATTGAGAAAGGTCGCTGTATGCAGACCTGGCTCTCAAGAGAAGACAGGCTATGTTCACACTGCCCACAAAATGAGGTGGAAACTGAGATGCACTTCCTAACCTGCCAAATGTATGACCATATTAAAGAAACATATTTCCCTCAAATTACACAGACACACAAAGAATTTGAAAACAAATCCAATTTGATAAACTCCCATATCTATTGGGTGAAATACCACAGTGTGCAATCACAGCAGCAAGATTTGTGACCTGTTGCCACAAGAAAAGGGCAACCAGTGAAGAACAAACACCATTGTAAATACAACCCATATTTATGTTTATTTATTTCCCCTTTTGTACTTGAACTATTTGCACATTGTTACAACACTGTATATAGATATAACGACAATTGAAATGTCTCTATTATTTTGGAAATAATGAGTGTAATATTTACTGTTCACTTTATATTGTTTATTTCACTTTTGTTTATCCATTTCACTTGCTTTGGCAATGTAAACATATGTTCCCCATGCCAATAAAGCCCCTTGAAYTGAATTGAAAAAGATAGGCAGGTAGAAAGAGAATCTACGAGAACCCATTTGTTTGTCAACCTATGATTTCCCACCAACAAATGCAAAATGTATGACGTATTGCTCAGGGGTAACTCCCTTATGGTTTTCCAATGTATTTTATAGCATGAGGCACATTACGTCAAGATCTCGCAGAGAGACCTGCATTACCCTCTGTAAGGACAGGAAACTACTCAATATTTAACAAATGGCATACAGTATTTACACAATGCAGGAAAGAAATGTCTTACGTAAACAGTGATGGAATTGTTTCTATTCTTCTATGCTAATCATTTACATTCAGACTAAAGCCTCAGATATACAAATACAACAGTCTCCCATGTAGTTAAGTTGCCATGAGGTGACAAAAAAATATATATATAAAAAATGTATTTCTACAGCCAATTTGACTGAAAGCATTTTCATAGGAATATTCATGGTTGTTTTTTATTGGGGTAATCTGTGATTGTTGCTTGGCACAAAGCAACAGACACAGCTGTTGGCAATGATAATACAGCATTACCATTGTCCCTATAGACTACAGCCATCCCATCACAATGATACACTTCTCTCTTCACTTACTTGGCAATAGGATTTACACTGGCCTCCACAACAGATAGGCATTTACAGCATTTAATGTTGTCTGGGAACTCTTGAATACCTAAAGAAGGGATGGAAACATGTTTGTCATTCATAACAAATGAACACACATTTTTAATACTCATGCCTCGTCATATTGTACATCATGCTAATATTTAGAGTGACAGTATCAGTAGAGAGTTGACAATTTAGAATATATCAGAGTAGAAACTATCAGAGATTGCTGTGGACATCACATCTCACTCGCTTACCGTTTTTACTGATGTCCAACTCCCTCAGGTTTACAAGGCTGGCTATGGTGGTTGGCAGGTTTGACAGGTCATTGTCAGGTATGCTCAGTTTACGGAGAGCCTGACAGTTAAATAGTTGCTATGGAGAGAGAGGGGCAGAACAGAAACACAAGTTATACTGGTGTTATATCAATCTCTTAGCCTGCTGAGTTGAAAAAGTGTAGACTTTGTGAGATTTCATGCACTGAGTTTCAATAAGGCCAGTCTCTAATGATCCTGCTGTGCTGTAGTTAAATGTGAAACATGAGAGAAACGCTGAGGCAACGTCTTTTTCAATGTTCTGACATGTTTCCCCTTGTTCACTGTAAGAGCAGCAACTCTCAGTTGAGTAACCTTGTAGTACAACATTAGTAGTCCACAGCTCTATATGAAGGGAGGGAGAGAGCCACATCAGTCCTCCTCAGAGAGAGAGAGAGAGAGAGAGAGAGAGAGAGAGAGATGGAGCATAAAGGAGGAAGGGAGAGAGAGGGAAAGCATAGAGGGAGGGAGGAAGGGAGGTTGAAAAGGGCGCTATGCAGAGTTAGTGTGCATCATGCCATACGCAGTATGTTTGAGATAACAGGCTAACAATTACCATTCTAACTGTGTAACATGAATATCAATATTTACATTAATAAATGTACAGAATTTTAACAAAGCCAGCCTATACAGTATCAACAAGCGCTTCCTCCCATCTCTGTAGTCCATTCCTTTCTCCATGTAAAAGAGAGATTAGAGCAGTTGATTCCTTTCTAAATGTAGAGCAGAGACTAGAGAGGGACAAGTTCTAAGGGTCTACATCCCAAATGGAACCTTATTCCCTATATAGTCCACTACCTTTGACCAGGGCCCATAGGGAAGARGATGCCATTTGAGAGAGCCAGGGAGACATTACAGTCCAGTAAGGACATTACTGTAACACGCCCATTATGAGAGGCCATTACTCTATAAGAGCTATAATAGCCAGAGGGGGAGTATCTACATCAATGGAGACTGGAGAGGATCAGGAGAGCCAGCGTTGTCCAGTCTTGCCCAAGGCATCACTCTGATATACACAAGCCACACTTACATAAAAGACCACACACTTTGGATCTATCAATGCCTGGTTCTTATGCAACACTGTGAGGCGCCACACTGGCTCTGAACTCTCTTCACAAAGACCCTGAACAAACCTCGCTGAGAACCATGACTTAAAGAAGCAATAAAACTGGCCTTCTTTAGACTAGTTGAGTATCTGGAGCATCAGCATTTGTGGGTTCGATTACAGGCTCAAAATAGCCAGAAACAAATAACTTTCTTCTGAAACTCATCAGTCTATTCTTGTTCTGAGAAATGAAGGATATTCCATGCGAGAAATTGCCAAGAAACTGAAATCTCGTACAACGCTGTGTGCTACTCCCTTCACAGACAGCGCAAACTGGCTCTAACCAGAATAGAAAGAGGAGTGGGAGGCCCCGGTGCACAACTGAGCAAGAAGACACGTACATTAGAGTGTCTAGTTTGAGAAACAGATGCCTCACAAGTCCTCAACTGGCAGCTTCATTAAATAGTACCCGCAAATCACCAATCTCAACGTCAACAGTGAAGAGGTGACTCCAGGATGCTGGCCTGAGGTCACAAATGTATCTTTTGAACAGTTCTTTATTAAAATGAATGTAGTTATTTGCTACATTTGACCGTGTAAAACCAAGCAGTACTACTTATTTCTCTGAGAGTGAGTCAGACATATAGCGTTTAAAAAACATGATTATTTGTCTCTCTGAAATGAAACCATCAAGTGATAGATTTCAAACAAATACATGTCTTTCATTGAAGTGAAGAAAAAACACACTTTCATAAATTCTTTAAAAAATAAAAGTAAATTGTCCACCATTTCTGAAAATATAGTGTATTGGAAAGAAACTCTTAACTTCTTATGGCTGCAGGGGCAGTATTGAGTAGCTTGGATGAAAGGTGGACAGAGGTGCCCAGAGTAAACTGCCTGCTCCTCAGTCATAGTTGCTAATATATGCATATTATTATTAGTATTGGATAGAAAACACTCTGAAGTTTCTAAAACTATTTGAATTATGTCTGTGAGTATAACAGAACTCATATGGCAGGCAAAAACCTGAGAAGAAATCCAACCAGGAAGTGAGAAATCTGAGGTTGGTCGATTTTCAGCTCATCGCCTATTGAATGCACAGTAGGATATGGATCTGTTTGCACTTCCTACGGCTTCCACTAGATGTCAACAGTCTGTAGAACCTTGAATGAAGCTTCTACTGTGATGTGGAGCCGGATGGGAGCTGTTTGAGTCAGTGGTCTGGCAGAGAGCCAGGTCCTGGTCATGCGCATTTCACATGATAGGGACCTGCGTTCCATTGATTCTCGACACACAAAGGAATTCTCCAGTTGGAACGTTATTTGAATATTTATGATAACATCCTAAAGATTGATTCTATACTTAGTTTGACAAGTTTCTTCGACCTGTAATATAACTTTTTGAAGTTTTTGTCCGACGTTCGGCTGGACCTGCACGAGCTTTTGGATTTGTGTACTAAACACGCTAACAAAAATAGCTAATTGGACATAAATGATGGACATTGCCGAACAAAACGAACATTTCTTGTGGAAGTGGGAGTCCTCGGAGTGCATTCCGACGAAGATCAGCAAAGGTAAGTGAGGATTTATAGTGCTTTTTATGAGTTTTGTTGACTGCACAATTTGGCGGGTAACTGTATGGCTTCCTTTTGTGGCTGAACGCTGTTCTCAGATTATTGAATATTGTGCTTTTCCCGTAAAGCTTTTTGAAATCTGACACAGCGGTTGCATTAAGAACAAGTGTATCTTTAATTCTATGTAAAACATGTATCTTTCATCAAAGTTTATGAGGAGTATTTATGTTATTTGACGTGGCTCTCTGCAATTTCTCCGGATATTTTGGAGGCATTTCTGAACATGGCGCCAATGTAAACTGAGATTTTTGGATATAAATATGAACTTAATCGAACAAAACATATATGTATTGTGTAACATGAAGTCCTATGAGTGTCATCTGATGAAGATCATCAAAGGTTAGTGATTCATTTTATCTCTTTTTCTGGTTTTTGTGACTCCTCTCTTTGGCTGGAAAAATAGCTGTGTTTTTCTGTGATTTTGCGGTGACCTAACATGATCGTTTGTGGTGCTTTCGCTGTAAAGCCTATTTGAAATCAGACACTTTGGTGGGATTAACAACAAGATTAACTTTAAAATGGTATTAGATACATCTATGTTTGAGGAATTTTAATTATGAGATTTCTGTTGTTTGAATTTGGCGCCCTGCACCTTCACTGGCTGTTGTCATATCATCCCGTTAACGGGATTGCAGCCATAAGAAGTTTTAAACTCTCATTGACTGGGAGCTGTCCATGGTAACCAACCCCCTTCTCTCCTGACCACATAGCTTCTTTCTCCCTCTGAGTGTTTTTCTCTCTGCTTTATTAACAGCTCATTTACAGACAGGAAGGACATTACGCCACTCTTTGGTCTGTGGGGGTTTGGTTGGCTTGGCAACTCATTTAGACAATCAACACTGAGCGCCAAATTGAGAGAGTGCATAGAGCTGAGATAATGTTGACATCGATCATTATGCCATGCTTTGTAATATTGGGAAATGGTCTGAACTATGACTTTACAGAGTCCCTTTTATACACTTCACCCATTTCATCCCACAGCCCCAGCCCCAACCCCACAGCCCCAGCCCCGGCCCTCAGGACCCAGCCACAGCTCTCAGACCCAAGCCTCAGCCCCAGGTCCAAGCCCCATCAGAACCCACCTTGGGCAGCTCCTCAATCTGGTTGGCATCCAGGTAGAGCTCCTCCAGCGTGCGCTCGAAGTTGAAGATCTCCTTGGGCACCTGCTGCAGACTGCAGTGGGAGTAGTCCAGCACTGAGATGACCTCTTCCTCACCCCGGAAGCACCGGCACGGCACCAGGCGCCCAATGATCTTCCTCTTAGTTGTCATCTCCAGACACTGCACTGTAGTGGGGGAGGGGTCGGGGAGACAAAGGAGAGAGAGATAAGTGAGACAACATAAACTAGCTGAGCGTTCCTCTGACCCACTCTGCTTTAAATAATCTCACCATTGCCTGGCCCTTGTATCTCCAGCCTCCTGATTAGGTCAGGACAGCACCGCAGAAGACAAAATGGAATTAGCCGCAGCCATGCTAAACCACACTCGTCAAACAGGCTCTTAATTGTCTCCGATAAAGTTAAGTGCAATTAGCCAACCTAAGTCAAAGCCCCCATTCACACTGTTACACAGCACAGTAATACCAGCCTACCTCACTGCCAGTCCTACACACTCCTAATTCAACAATGTGAAGTATAGAGTCATTTCACACATATAAAAATGTTATATTCTGCTCTTGACAACAACTCCTATAGCTATATTTCCTGGGGAAAGTCAATGGTAGATATCAGGGCTCATACCATAGTCTCTCACTAATAAATATTGATAGACTACCTGCATATCCCCACTGGGCCAACGAACACCATGAGGAACATGTTTGTGTGAAGACAATTTACACTAAATAATTAGCAGCTCTGCCGTCTGCTCTCAAAATGATTTAAGAGAATGAGTTTGAATGTGAGTATGTCCTATTTCCATGTAAGGACGAGGTAAGATCTGAGTTGTATCTGAGTTTATAGTGTCTGCAAGGCCATATTCCTCTCTCTTGGAGGTTGTATGAGGGGTCTTGTAAAAAGAAGTCAATCATTCCCCCAAGATAATGAAAGTTCTGATTAAGTAGTGGTAAAAATGTGAATGTACCCTTGTGATAATAAAACGTATTTCTATCATACTCAACCCTGTGAAGCTCATTCAATACAGCCATTGTTCAGCATCTGCTGATAACTTAGGCCCATAGTAGTCACAGCATCACAAACGCAGGGAAATCAAATTAACAAGACACTTGTTCATCCTTTTAGTTTTTCTGGTTTTATTCATTGTAAATACCACATTAAATACCAAGACACAGCAATTATCTTGTAAAGCTGTTATTGCCCCCCAAAATTGGGCTGCTCTATGTAACTACAAGTAGTCTGTGAATTACACTGTCCCTGTACAAATCAAGTGTTTACTGTAACAAAGTTGTGTATTTTGTCAGCAGGGCAGGTTGAGACCAGGGGCAGCTGGGTGATGATTCACAGCCTCCACCGGCAACTCAACAGCCAACAGGCTGGGGCCCACCACTCATCTTTCTTTTCCACCCAAACACACAACAAAAACAGACATGGCACAGGCAGAACAACCTGCTTTCCAGAAGCCACGTTCTCCATCTAATAGTCTTTGTATTGTTCTGTAGTCCCATTGTAAAGGAGACAAACAACCATGTTTCAATCGGAGTGCCTTGTAAAGAGCCTCTCTTCCAGATGCAGTAGGGCAGAGCAGAGAGATGAATGACATTTCAGCTTGGGAGAGATAAATCCTTATGGAGCTGGGCTCTCAGGAGCACATATCAGACAAGGTCACAGTGAAATCCCTCTATCATCTCCCCACTCCTACTTCCAGGAACACAGCAGCAACTGCCAGTTCCCTCCCCTGTCCTCTGCTCTTCTCAACAACACAGCATCAGAGGTCACGCCCACAGAGAGGTCAGAGAGGTGTCAGCAGCCAATCAAGACGCAGGGAAGAGGCTGTCTGAGCAGCAAATCTATTAAGCCAGTGATATAGCACAAAATACCCTTAGAAATACCCAGCAGCTTCATGTGTCTCCTAATCAGAGCCTTTGAGTGGGATCCCTGCTCTGATGACTATGGCTATATAGTTTACAGACAGAGGGCCTCTCATAGAAGTATAATAGTGACTATATAGGGCCTCTTCACACAGATCAGACCTGCAGGACTCTAGGCTCAGCTGCCTGTGTACGTGAGAATTCCCAATGGGGCGAGAGAATCTGAAGTCAAATGTATACTGATGATCTGGTGCTTCTGTCCCAAACCAAGGAGGGCCTACAGCAGCACCTAGATCTTCCGCAAAGACTGTCAGACCTGGGCCCTGACATTAAATCTCAGTAAGACGAAAATAATGGTGTTCCAAAAAAAAATATCCAGTTGCCAGAAATACCACAAATACAAAATTCCATCTAGACACCGTTGCCCTAGAGCACACAAAAAAATTATACATACCTCAGCCAAAACGTCAGCGCAACAGGTAAGTTCCACAAAGCTGTGAACGATCTGAGAGACAAGGCAAGAAGGGCCTTCTACGGCATTAAAAGGAACATAAAATTTGACATACCAATTAGGATCTGGCTAAAGATACTTGAATCAGTTATAGAACCCATTGCCCTTTATGGTTGTGAGGTCTGGGGTCCTCTCACCAACCAAGAATTTGCAAAATGGGACAAACATTTCTGCAAATAATATCCTCTGTGTACAACGTAAAACAACAAATAATGCATGCAGAGCAGAATTAGGCCGATACCAGCTAATTATCAAAATCCAGAAAAGAGACGTTAAATTCTACAACCACCTAAAAGGAAGCGATTCCCAAACCTTCCATAACAAAGCCATCACCTACAGAAAGATGACCTGGAGAAGAGTCCCCTCAGCAAGCTGGTCCTGGGGCTCTGTTCACAAACAGAGATTTCATTGGAATACTGGATTTCTAATCAACCTGTTTTCAGTTCCTACCGCTTCCACTGGATGTCACCAGTCTTTGGAAAWAGGTTGAGGTTATTCCTTTGTGCAATGAAGAAGTAAGGCCACCTGGAAACAGTGTAACGTCATGTGTACTGTTTGAGAGTTGCGCAAGACTAGAAACGTAGCGTTAGTTTGTTGATCTCCTGTATTGAAAACAGATAGACCAGTCTTCAATTTGATCGATTATTAACGTTTACAAATACCTTAAGTTGTATTACAAAAGTAGTTTGAAATGTTTTGGCAAAGTTTAGAGGTAATATTTGAGATATTTTGTAGTGACTTTGCGCAAATTGGAAGCTGTTTTTTTCTGGTTCAACCGCGCCAAATAAATGGACAATTTGGATATATATGGATGGAATTAATCGAACAAAAGGACCATTTGTGATATTTATGGGACATATTGAATTGCCAACAAAAGAATCTCATCAAAGGTAAGGCATGATTTATATTTTATTTCTGCGTTTTGTGTCGTGCCTGCAGTGTTGAAATATGCTACACTCTCTTTGTTTACTGTTGTGCTATCATCAGATAATAGCATCTTATGCTTTCGCCGAAAAGCCTTTTTGAAATCTGACATGGTGGCTGGATTCACAACGAGTGTAGCTTTAATTTGGTATCTTACATGTGTGATTTAATGAAAGTTTGATTTTATATCATTTTTTTGAATTTGGCGCTCTACATTTTCCCTGGCTATTGGCCAAGTGGGACGCAACCGTCCCACGTATCCCAGAGAGGTTTTAAAGTATCTTGTGTTAATACAAGTGAGTTCTGCTCAGGGTGCTTTGGAAACCACATGACAGAGGACCAGATTCTGCAAAGGTGAGGATTGAGGACACCTGCTCAGCTCCATCTCAGCTCTATGGGAACATCTCTGCTGGTTAGATTTAGTTTGCAAGGCAAGTCATTCCAAATGACTCTAAAGTGAGGCCTAACTCTAGAGCAGGGGTGTCAAACATACGGCCCGCGGGCCGGAACCGGCCCCAAGGAGGTTCGATCAGGCCCGCAGGATAATTTGAAAGTGGAAAAAATGCATAAAAGACATGGAATTAATATTTTTAATTCGCCTGCAATTCATGGATTATCCGCTAAGGGGCGCACTCTTTTCCATCAGAGTAGAAGACAAGCCGCATCACTGAGACAGACTGAAAACAGCAGACGGTATCAATGCGCCATCTGCTGCTTGTTACGACGTTGTTAATCCTTGGTCTCTTACCTCTCCGCTACACCCTCATTAGCCAAAATGTCGTTATCCAAACGGAGAAGTAGATAAGGAGTTGTAGAATTTTCAAAGAAAAATGGACCACGTCCTAGTTATTACAGAGATGCACACGGAAAACCTTCGTGCTTGGTGTGTTTGCAACAAGTTTCGGTATTGAAGGGAATATAATATTCGACGCCACTACGAGACTCATCACAGCGAAAAAATATGACGGCTTGCAAGGAACAACTGAAAAGAGATAAGATTAACGAATTGCTGGGCGGTCTGAGGGAAACAGCCAATCAACTTTCATCCAGAGCCGAGAAGTCAGTGAAGCAGCGGTTAAAGCCAGCTACCTAATTGCTAAGCAAAATAGCATTAGCATCGAAGCCGTATTCCGACGGTGACTTTGTTAAACGATGCATGATGAAGGCGGCTGAAACTTGTATGTCCCGAGAAGCGACAAGCTTTTGCCAATATTAGCCTGACGAGGAATACTATAGCAGAGAGGGATTTCGGAACTATCGGCCAGATTTAGACAAAGGAAAGACATGAATATTTTTGGTTATTTATAGCAGAGTATGGTATAATTTTAATGGTCCGACCCACTTGACATCTCCCTAGGCCGTATGTGGCCCACGATGCGAAATGAGTTGACACCCCTGCTCTAGAGTATATTACACTACATGACTAAAGGCATGTGGACACCTGCTCGTCGAACATCTCAATCTAAAATCATTGGCATTAATATGGAGTCAGTTCTCCCTTTGCTGCTATAACAGCCTCCACTCTTCTGGGAAGGTTTTCCACTAGATGTTGGAACATTGCTGCAGGGACTTGCTTCCATTCAGCCACAAGAGCATTAGTGAGGTCGGGCACTGATGTTGGGCGATTAGGCCTGGCTCTCAGTCGGCGTTCCCAATACGTTCCAAAGGTGTTCGATGGGGTTGAGGTCAGGGCTCTGTGCAGGCCAGTCAAGTTCTTCCACACGGATCTCATCAAACCATTTCTGTATGGACCTTGCTTTGTGCCGGGGGGCATTGTTGTCCTGAAAGAGGAAAAGGCATTCCCAAAACTGTTGTCAAAGTTGGAAGCACAGAATTGTCTAGAATGTTATTGTATGCTGTAGCACTAAGATTTCCCTTCACTGGAACTAAGGGGCCTAGTCCAACCATGAAAAACAGGCCCAGACCATTATTCCTCCTCCACCAAACTTTACAGTTGGCACTATGCAATGGGRGAGGTAGCGTTCTCCTGACATTCGTAAATCGGCCTTGTGCTGAAGTTGCTTCCAGAAGCAGTTTTGAGTGTTGCAACCAAGGACAGACAATTTTTACGCACTACACGCTTCAGCACTCGGCGGTCCCGTTCTGTGAGGCCTACCACTTCGCAGCTGAAATTTGACGAACTGACTTGTTGGAAAGGCGGCATCCTATGACGGTGCCATGTTGAAAGTCACTGAGCTCATCAGTAAGGCCATTCTACTGCCAATGTTTGTCTATGGAGATTGCATGGCTGTGTGCTTCATTTTATACACCTGTCAGCAACTGGTGTGGCTGAAATAGCCAAATCCACTAATTTGAAGGGGTGTCCCAATACCTTTGTATATATAGTGTATCTAGAGTCGATTGATGCACTGTCGTTCTGCCCCTGAACAAGGCAGTTAACCCAGTGTTCCTAGGCCGTCAATGAAAATAAGAATATGTTCTTAACTGACAGGCCTAGTTAAATAAAGGTAAAAAAATCTATAAATTGGATGCGTCTCAATCCCACCGCATTCGCCAATGTAGCACTTCCACATCTGCGGTGAAAGGTGGAAAAGCTAGAGCGATGTTCGTCAGACAATGAGACATACCGAAAATCGGTCTCCTCACGAAAACGTCTGTAGCATCTGAACGGTTGTAAAGCAACAAAATATAGTACACGATAGTGGTCTCTGTTTTGCTCTATGACCCCCACAAGTGTCACAGGACTCGTCTGAAAGTAACCGTTAACAGTTAAAAAAATTGAGGTATGAAGGTAGTTGTGTGCCTACCCAGAAAAAGGGATTAAATATGTGCAAATATATATTTTTCCTAAGCTTTCTTATAWATCCTAGATATAGGCCAAACACTTCAAAACCTTGTTTATTATGATTTATTTTTTGACTGTACTGTCATTGATGACTGTGTTATTCAATGCGTTTCACTGGGCTATAGTAGTAAAGGCAAAATTCAATATCTTCTTAAATATTTTGAATGTACAGTACCAGTCAAAGGTTTGGAATCACCTACTCATTCAAGGGTTTTCTTTCTTTTACTATTTTCTACATTGTAGAATAATAGTGAAGACATCAAAACTATGAAATAACACATATGGACTCATGAAGTAACTCATTTGTTTTTTAACAAATCAAAATAAATGTTATATTTGAGATTCTTCAAAGTAGTCACCCTTTGTCTTGACAACAGATTTTACACATTCTCTCAACCAGTTTCATGAGGTAGTCACCTGGAAAACATTTCAATTAACAGGTGTGCCTTGTTAAAAGGTAATTTGTGGAATTTCTTACCTTCTTAATGCGTTTGAGCCAATAAGCTGTGTTGTGACAAGGTAGGGGTGGTATACAAAAAATAGCTCTATTCGGTAAAAGACCAAGTCCATAATATGACAAGAACAGCTCAAATACGCAAAGAGAAATGACAGTCCATCATTACTTTAACCTCTACAGGATCATGGGTCCCCCGCTGGACGGTTGAGCTAACGTAGGCTAAAGCGATTAGCATGAGGTTGTAAGTAACAAGAACATTTCCCAGGACACAGACATATCTGATATTGGAAGAAAGCTTAAACTCTTCTTAAATTGAACTGCACTATCCGATTTAGTAGCTATTACAGTGAAGAATACCATGCAATTGTTTGAGGAGAGTGCACAGTTATGAACTTGAAAAGTTTTTAATAAACCAAATAGACAAATTTGGGCAGTCTTGATACAACATTGTGAACAGAAATGCAATGGTTCATTGGATCAGTCTAAAAAATTGCACATTCAGTTGAAGTCGGAAGAATACACACACCTTAGCCAAATACATTTAAACTCAGTTTTTCACAATTCCTGACATTTAATCCTAGCAAAGATTCTCTGTCTTAGGCCAGTTAGGATCACCACTTTATTTTAAGAATGTGAAATGTCAGAATAATAGTAGAGAGAATTATTTATTTCAGCTTTTATTTCTTTCATCACATTCCCAGTTGGTCAGAAGTTTACATACACTCTATTAGTATTTGGTAGCATTGCCTTTAAATTGTTTAACTTGGGTCAAACGTTTTGGGTAGCCTTCCACAAGCTTCCCACAATAAGTTGGGTGAATTTTGGCCCA